>NC_041397.2:21594297-21894297 GCF_900747795.2 Erpetoichthys calabaricus
TCATTGTTAGTTTGATTGGTCTTTTTAACTGTCCAGTGAGGAGGGCGGGTCTTTTAAGTAGAGTCTGCAAACTGTTGGCACTGGGATGTGGCACCCGCTGCAGTATGCGTCCCTTATTTTTTTGTATTAAAAGTGGTAACCCTACCTGGCAGGTAACACTTATGTTTGGTCATGAAGTCGTCTAAAATCCGGCACGTGGCCTCTTTTAATTGTGAGAAGCAGATATATATAGCCAAATTCTCGCGCTTCGTTGCGGCGAAGTACTACTTTTAATTTTTTAAGAAGAAAATAAAACCTTTTTAAACGGATCGAAAATATACCAATAACAATTTGTTAAGGATCTGTTTTTTTGTGAACCTCGCTTTTCACAGCTGTCCCGCTACAGCGTGTGTTTCGTTTATTTGACAGTATGTAGATCGTGGTAATTAAATTCATGGCATTCGTTTTCTGAATCCCAATCTGACTGTATGGATGGTTACCTGCCAGGTTACGCTTGTGGTTGGTCAGGAAGTCGCCTTACATCCGCCACGTGCCCTCTTTCTGTTCCCAGAAGCTGATCATAGAATGGTTTTAATAGTTTACTTTCAAATAATGCAAAGAGTATGCGACACGTGTTTCTCCCTAATTCTGGGCTCATCAGGCATACACACTCACTGCATCCCCTCTCGAGAATCGAATATCGTCAGCGTCAGAGTTGAAGCCCTTAACGTTGCGGTCAGCAAGTGGGCTAACATCCGCCATGTGCCATCTTTCAGTTGTGAGAAGCAGATCATAGAATGGTTGAAACTGTTGCCCCTAACATTGCGCTACAGCGTGTGGTTCGTTTATACCTCGTGTCTTCTCATTAAACTTTTATCTTGCGAATATGTTATTGCAATCCGCAGCGGGAGCGTTTCTATAAACTTAATTTAAACTTACATTTTACACCGTGCTTTGTTTCTCTTATGAACATGCTTGTATGCTTCACTCGCTCCCTTCTCAATTGTTTAATGAATTTTTTGTTCTTCGCTGTTTGCAGCTCCTCCTTCATTTGTCCCTACTGCGTTCACAGTCTTTTCACGTGATTACGTGGGAGGCGTGATGACGTGACACTCAACTCCTCCTCCCACGGCCATCGAGCTGCCGTCCATTACAGTATATTGTGAAAAAAGAGGTTCCAGTTATGACCATTACGCGTTGAATTTCGAAATGAAACCTGCCTAACTTTTGTAAGTAAGCTGTAAGGAATCAGCCTGCCAAATTTCAGCCTTCCACCTACACGGGAAGTTGGACAATTAGTGATGAGTGAGTCAGTCAGTCAGTGAGTGAGTGAATCAGTCAGTGAGGGCTTTGCCTTTTATTATTATAGATTTTAAACACCCTTCCTTTCAAAGATCCCAGTGGGAAAAGGATCTTTTACTTAACATTTCAGAAAAGGAGTGGAATGCAACAATGCACAGAATTCACTCTAGTTCCATATGTGCAAAACACTCAATTATTCAACTTAAATCTTTTATCGACCACATCTGTCTTGTTTAAAATTGTCCAAAATGTTTCCAGGTCAAGTTCAACCTGTGAATGTTGCAATCGACCTCCAGCCTCGCTGGGCCACATGTTTTGGGAGTGCACCAAATTAACATAATTCTGGACAAAAATCTTTAAATGCATATTAGCCTTTGTGTCACAATCACTCCAAACTATTAACAGGGGTGTTCAGTAGACTCCTAGATGGGCTTAAAGTGGAGAAGGATATATCTATCATAATTGCCTTTACCACACAACTTGCATGTAGACTTACCTTGCTTACCTCGAAGAATCCCAGCCTATCTGTTATAAGTCAGTGGGTAACTGATATTCTGTACTATCTGAATTTGGAAAAAATCAAATTCTCACTTAAAAGATCTGTTCAAAACATTTTTTAAAATATGGCAGGATCTAATCAATAACATTTTAGAATAAGCATCTAAATCGGGGAAAAGGATACTCTTCCTTCTTGCTGCTTTTAAAGATTTGCTTTTCTGTCTCTTGGGTGAGGGTTGAATTAAGTTTTTTAAGTTTGACTTGATTGTATGGAATGTTATTTGTTACTAATTAGAATCAATTAAAACAAATAATCTGCAAGTCTTTGAACTGAAACAAGGACATCACACAGAAAATCGGACTCCTCTCTCACTTCCCACTAGTGTTACATAACATAACATGAACATTATTTTATACTACAACTATTTACATGGTGGACCAATAAACAGACCCACTTTATACGCATTTATTTGCAGTAATACAACAAGGACACACCTTCTATGAAAGAAAAAGAAAGAACATCATCACACAGGAAAACAAAGAACTCCCAAAATAAAAAATCCAAACCAAATATTTCTTATGGAAAGAACTTGTAAAATAAATGAGAAACCACAGAGAAACAGGATATGCCATTACAATACGGCATGGATGATGAAACGCTGTGGAGCAACAATCATATGCTCTCACCTTCCAAGTAAAAATGCATAACAGAAAATAACTATTGTAAAAGAGAGACACAACAATGTTAATGAATTGGGGCACCACCTAGGTGACCCCATATAACTGAAAAAGTTGAAAATAATAATGTACGCAACAAGTTGCTGAGAATGTCTTTGCAGATGAGAGCTCAGAATTGAACTCAAACAAGATAACCAGTGACAGGTTTATATGGTGGGTTCAGTAGTGTGAAAAATGGAAGTGACATCAGTGGTGGTGTGGCTTGTCAGTCTTCCAATCTGCAGAGTGAGGAAGAGAGAAGGCATTAGTCCATAGCACCAATCCCTGGTATTACGGGCAATTAATATCACAGTGAGAGCTTGAAACCCAAATTTTACCCTTTCAGCATCACGCCATATCTGGTGTCTTCACAACAGAAACAGATGTATGCATTCTTAACCAACACTGCAGGACTGCAAGGAAAGTACAGCTGATTTCACATTACACAGCATCTATTCATGGAGTATGTCAGATTTGCCGCTGGCAGTCGCTGATCTCATCGCCAGACCACGTCAGTTTACACGACTGAAAATTGCGGTTCATGTCACATTTACCGACTGAAAGCTGAACTTCCAGCACGGTCCTGTTACAGCCAATAACGTGCTGCCTATTGAAGTCAGTGCTGTACAAAGGGTTAAAAGCAATCGGGAGTTCAGACTCAATTTTGTTTTATTCTTTGTTCCAATCTGTCATGATACATAAAACGTGAGACATCAAACAGATGAGCGTCACGCCTTTCTGTAAGGTCCAAAACACTGCCGTTCCCTATTCCTCTTCACTGCCTAATATGACTTGTATGTCCGGTTGATTGTCGGCTCTCGTGCACACAGAGTTTGCAACTAACAACAAACTCAAATTTGTGTGATTTTGTCACATGTGAGTCATGGACTATTTGGAGTGAGTTGCTGGGCATGTCCCATTATGCAGCTGGCTTTACGGCAGCACACCACCGACTAACTCTGACTTGCTAAGATTGTGTAAATGAAGGCTATGGCAGAAAATCACTGGTAAGGCATGTAATGTGACAGGGGCTTAACGTTATAAATCAACTCTATATACAGTGTATATATAAAATCCTAAGCCTAAAAGTGCAACAGTGACGTTTTTATGTCATGTTTGTGGTCACTCTTTAAATCGGGCTTATTTTAAAACCTACATATATATGTTAGGTATCATTCTTTTCACAATTTATACAGCTTTAAAATGATGTTGGTAGATTTTCAGATTCTTATTCCGTTTTTAAATTATGAATTAAAAAATATCAAGAACTCATGTCCCACGAGATGAGACTTTGTGCCAAGAGATTTAACCACGCCCGGGGCTGGAAATAAAAGACAAAGAGTAGGACAGCTACTGTACAGGCTTTTAAATGTTCAGAGCGCCGCACGAGATGGAGATCACACGGCACGGCAGCAGCAGCAAGCCAGTAGCTGATCGAGCAAAGAGGAGGTAAAATAAAATCAGTATTTGTTTTCCATTGTATCACCGTTTAAGAGGGGGTTTCGGAGGAGCAACCACGTGTCTAAGGGGTACGTTCAGTCCCCCTCTTCACAACGCGAGCGGCAGAGATGTGAAATGGCTGGCGAGCAAAGCGAGCAGGGAGGAACCCCCTAGTTAATTTTACAAATACAGAGGACTGATTATGGGGAAGTTCACCAACTGCATACATATAAAAACTAATTCTAAATAAACACTTCTCCTTGTGTGCATGAGTGAATTATTCTTTAGATAGTCCCATTTTCCTCTCACATGCAAACATGTACATATTAGATTGATGGCAGTTCCAAATAGACCCCCATATGACCCTGTGAATGGTCTCTGCGATGGACGCTGTGCCAAGGACTGATTCTCAGATCCAGATCCCATGACTCCAAACTGGGCTAAACAGGGCTGTAAAGAAAAAAAACATAACTGTTTTATAATTTTTTTCTTTAGTGTGTTTGAAGGCACAGTCACTTTAATAAACAGAAAAAGGCACTAGCTTACTTACTGTTTTGTTTTACGGGTGCACATGAAGTGCGACTGTGTGTTGTCGATCTCGGGGTGAATGAATGGTGTGGTGGGTGTTTCTATTGAAAATGTGTGTCTGGTCCTCATCATTTTCCTCCCAGTGTATTTCTGGTGTGACCTTCAGGTTTCTAAATAGCAGTGCTGCAGAAAGGGTTCAGACCGCAGATGAACAGGGTGGAATTCAGATGAGGGGTGACACTCAAAAATAAGGTTCCAGTTAGAGGAGTGTTAGACTCTGGTCAGGTCATTTTTTTGACCCAGTATAAAAGCTGATTTATTTGCTAGCCTGGGGCAGTTCAGGTTAGACTGAGAGAAGGTCAGATTCCGTCATTTCACTCTGTGTGCAGGACGACTTCCATACAGGAAAATAGTTATTTTTACTTCTGTTTTACCAGGGCAGGCCAGCTTGCTCACTGAGCTTATAGACAGAAAGAGAAAGTGGGTAAGAAGGTTTTTTTTCTTCTTTAATCTTAAGGACTTAAAAAGAGTTTTTTTTAGGATGACTGTGTGTCATAAGGTGGCTCTATTTTTTGTGCTTTAAATGAACATTTTTTTAAATTATTTATTTATCAGAATACACGGACTTCCAGTCCTCAAAAGATCCCACCCCAGTAGTTCAAAAATTGTAGCAGGGTGCCATGCCACATGTGCTTAATGTTTAGTAAATGGAGATGTTATTCTTCTTCTTCGTATCATGTCATCATTTGCTTCATGCTCAGCAGATGTCACTGCTCTTCTTTTTCTCTCTACCGTGACACCCTTTCGATCAGTTTGGCTATGCATTTTGCCATAAGAAAGAAGGTAACCCAAGTAATTTTACCCGGGTTGTTGCTAGCCACATGTGTTTGTTTCACCAGTGTGTATCACAACATAAGCTTTTAATTAAGACCAAGATCAAGGTTCTAGCTCAAGTGGTTTGCAAGTAATCATGTGACAGATGTACACAAGCCTTATTATATACTGTATATATATGCCTAGGTCTGATCACAATCTGATATTTTGGTGGTCACCTACCAGGTAACACTTGTGGTTGCAAGATGCAGATCGTAGACAAGATATATATTACCTGCCAAATAATACAAAGAGTATGCAACACGTGTTTCACCCCAATTGGGGCCGCACTTTTGTTTCCTCTTGCAGGGATTGAACCTTGGATGTCAGCGGCTGCGGCAAAGCTATTATTATGTACCAGTAACGGCGCACTGCACAATTAACATGCAGTGAATACACTTGACTTGAGAATTCATAGTTTTCATACTCTGTCTCTCTACGTTTAGCATTCGTTTGCTCAGAGGTTGATGCGCTTGCTGCTTTCAGAGCAGCTCTTCTTTTCTCCACCCTAGTGGCCTGCTTCTTCTCTTCTTTCGTCGGCATCTTTTCACATTAAAACTGATTAAGTCAGTTTTTGTGTTGCAATTACTTAGTATGTTTTCTTTAATTTTTCACTTAAGCTGGCACTTCAGTCTTCAATCTGCCTCAAGAATGATTTAAGATATGAAGAGCTAGGGGAAAGTGACGGCGAAGGCAGTAAGGATGAGAACGGCGCTTGTACACATGCGCTGCAGAGAATTGATTCTACAATAAAATAAAAATAAAAAGAGGAATAACCTTGGAGGTCAATTATCAATCAGCAAGCGGATAGTAGATGTCACAAAGTATATGTGTACCAAATTTCAGGTCAATAGGTCAAATGGTTTGCGAGCTACAGGTGATTTAAAACCCTGGACAGACAAACGAACAGCCGCGGAAGCATATTATATAGATAGATTATTTGGCAGGTACCATATATTATGTCTGTGATCTGCTTCTTGTAACTGAGAGGACGTGGCTGATGTTTTCCTACTGGATGACCAACCACAAGCATTACCTGGTTGGTGACTACCAAAATATCAAATTGTGATTAGACCTATGCATGTAAAACTGTGATCTTTACCCTGTCAAGTAAGCAAACCAGCCTCCGTGGTGCAATGTTGGATGCTCTGCCTTGGGCGCTGACTTTCAAGGTTCGATCCCCGCATAGGGAAGCAAAAGCGTGTACACCTGATGAGCCCCAAATAGGGTGAAACATATGCTGAGTACAATTTGTATGATTTGGCAGGTACTATATATCATATATAAAGATTTGCACTTTTTGATATTGCTTTTGCTGACTTCCTTTTTGCTGACACCTTTTTGCTTGCTTCACCTGTTGTGTCTTGCTCATTAATTAACATGGTATCCTATCATTCAATGTCCCTGAGATCCTGCTAAAGCCTATTGTAAGAATCCAGAGCATGAAAAGAACTGAGAATTACAAACTAAAAAAAAACACAAAAAAAAAACTAAAACTAAAAGAATTATAACGATATTATAATTCAGTCATTCAGTACCTTGTTTTCCACAATATGATTGTAGCTGACAAGCTCAGCATTTTTTTCAGTTTGCTCCATTTAGGAGTTGCTATTAGACCAGAAAATTATGATTCAATAGGTGCAAGCCATCATAGTATAGCACGAATTAAGGAGACCTATAATACGTTACCATAAAAGAGAATGTGAAGACCATTGTAAAGGTATTTGTGTCACATAATAGGGCCCACTGCCACTATGTCTGGCGTTATATAAATAAAATGTATTATTATTATTAGTAGTAGTAGTAGTAGTAGTAGTAACAGTAGTATTTGCAGATTTGCCACTGTCCAAAGGGTTTGAGATCATTTTGGTGGTTGTAGGTCATTATTCTAAATAATGCCACTTTCTTCATAAAAAAAGCTTCACTCTGCCGTGGCTCTGGTGGACGCTTGTGTTTCTCATATTTTTTAGCTACATGAAGATACATGTGAGGCGGCCTTCTGCTGTTATGCACCTAAAATCTGGAATAGCTTACCGATAGAAATTCGCCAGGCTAATATGGTGGAGCACGTTAAAAAACTGCTAAAAACTCATTATTTTAACATGGCTTTCTCATAACTTCATTTTAGTTTAATCCTGATTTTCTGTATATGCATTTAATTATTATTATCATTCATGGTGGCTCCGAAATCCGTACTAACCCCTACTTCTCTGCTGTTATTTTTCTGATTTTCTGTGGTGGTGATCTGCACCACCACCACCTAATCAAAGCACCGTGATGTCCCTATATTGATGGATTAAAGGCCAGAAGTCCACATGATCATCATCATCAAGTTCTTCCATGAGAACCCTAAATACAATGAGGACTGATTGAGGTCATTTATGTTAGGTAGAAGGCCTAGAGGGGGCTGGGTGGTCTCGTGGCCTCGGAGCCCCTGCAGATTTTTTTTTTCTGTTCTCCCTGGCCATCAGACCTTACTTTTATTTTATGTTAATTAGTATCCCCTAATTCTATTTTCTAATTTATTTTGTCTTTTTTCTCTTTCTTTATTATGTAAAGCACTTTGAGCTGCATCTTTTGTATGAAAATGTGCTATAGAAATAAATGTTGTTGTGGTTGTCTGCAATATCTCTACTGTGGTGTTTCAGGCTTGACATTACAATAAACTCTGCCTCTAGTTACCACTGTTATGGCGATCAATGGGCTGAATGTGTTTTGTGCTTTTTTGGGGCATGTTTGTAGTGAGAAGTCAAGCAAAATGACCTCTTTTATTGGCTAACTAAAAAGATGAAGAAGGGGCCTGAGTTGCCTCAAAAGCTTGCATATTGTAATCTTTCTAGTTAGCCAATAAAAAGGGGTCATTTTGCTTGACTTCTCACTACATTCATAATGGCTAACACAGTACAACACCCTAGTACTACTTGGGGCATGTTTGTGATTTATTTTCATTTTTAATGTTGTTTTCTTGGATTTGTAATTGCACTGGTCCAGGAGCCCAAGATACATGATGACATTTCCGTGGTGTCAGAGAGAGCGGTGACATTGCACATCGGATTTGGTCACAGGGATCTTGGTAGACAATTTTTTCCTATGTTGGTGAGAATGAATGTTGGGCTCTCTTTCTAATCAGAGCTTTGAATTATATACCTAGTGGTAATGTGTGTGGTAATTCCTTTAACATATCAGAACATGCTTTGATTGTTTTTTATTTGCTCCCCATTGTTTATTTAAGGCAGTTTGCCTTTTTTTAAGCACTCTGGTTTGCTTTGTAGGACCTAGCTTATGTTTAAGCGTGCAGTCCCATCTGTCCTTGTAGAGACAGATGAGTGAAGCAAATCCTTACAGATTTGACCATAAGGACTTCAAAATGAGCTCAATATTTCAGGCTGATGACAGGACCTGTCACTTCGACACTGTGTGCTGTTTTCTACATTTTGGCACACTGTTGCTTCCAATATCTTGGCAACTCATGAGCATATGTTATGTAGTATTTTAGTATTTTTATATCTTGTTGTAAGGGATAACTACTGTACCTCTAGACTAGTAGAAAAGCACAGTGGTCTAAACAGATTTTGACTAAAATATCTGTCACTCCATGAGACGGATTTTCAGTCTGACAGGAGGAGATTCTTGCCATTGCATGAATTCCTAAAGAAAGACTGCAAATCCAGTGTTGTGGGTATCTCACCATCTGAGCGTGTTTATGGGTTTACACCTCCATATTATTCATTTCTTATGCCTTTCTACTGCCAGGCTGTCTAGAGTTTGCACAGACCTAAACAAAGTCAATGCTGTCTATAATTTCTGAGAGGAAGACTGTGGAAACATTCATAGTCCTGAGTCTGTCTGAGGGTGTGGGTTTCTACTAAGGATTGAAGGATTTCACCACACCAAAGAAGCTCTTCTCATGGTCACTTTTCAGAGAGTGTATGTGGAGGTGGTGCACTGCTAACAGTACTTGGGTGGTCCAGATCAATAGCAGGTTGGACTGCTCTTGCAACTCAGAAGAACTACAAAAAGAAATGGAAGAACTGGCTCTCTTTCCTCAGGAGACTGTGTTCCTTTAATGTGGATAGTGACATCCTTCACATCTTCTCTAACTTTGTGCTGGCCAGTGTGATTTTCTATGCTGTGGTGCGCTGGGCTGGTAACATCACCTCAAGAGAAGCCCACTGAATCAACAAGCTAACTGAAAGGGCAGGATGAGCTATGGGGTACACTCTGGGCCCCCTGAAGGTCGTAGCAAGGGAGAGAATGAAAACAAATCTGAGTGCCATTATGAACAATGTTGCACATCCTCTCTCTCTCTGACACACTAGCAGTGAGGACTTTCAGCCAACTAATTATTAAGCAAAAGTGTTTGAAGAAACTTTTTAGGGGCTCCTTTATGGCAATATGCCTTTATAATTCCTTTAGGAGTGTAACTTCTCATTTTGTCTTTAGCCAATTGTGACGTTTTCTATCTTTTTAGTAATTCAGGTGTGTATTTGTTTGTTGTAATATTTATGCATTTATTTTGGGGCTGCCGTTTGAGTAAAGACGTAATAGCGATTAATTGATTGAAATTAACAGCATATTAATTGCATTCATTCATTAATTTTCCACTGTTTATCCAAAACTTGGTAGTTGGGGCAGCAGTCTTAGCAGTGATGCTCATATATTCCTTTCCTCAAACACACTTGCCAAATCATACTGTGGGATCCTTAGGCATTCCAAAGCTATCTTCCATCTGGTCGTGACCATTAAACCTCCACAGTGAGGTGTCCAGAAGGCACCCGTATCAGATGCCCGAAACACCACAATTGGCTCGCCTCAATGCGGGTGGTCAGCAGCTCCACTCTGAGCCTCTCCCAGATGTCTGCGCTTCTCACTCTATCTCTAAGGGAGAGCCCAGCCACCCTGCAGAAAAAGCTCATTTCAGCCACTTGTACCCACAGTTTCATTCTTTCAGTCATTACCCATTGACCATAATTGAGGGTAGGGATGTAGATTGACTGGTAAATTGAATTCTTTTCCTTCTGACTCAGCTCCTTTGTCACCACTACAGGTCAGTATAGTGACCGTATAACTGTGCTCGCCACCCCCATCCATCAGGCGATCTCACCATCTCTTTTCCTTTCATTTGTGAACAAGACCCCGAGGCACTTGAACTCCTCCATTTGAGGCAGTAACTCAAAATACATATATAAATACAATGTATTGTTATTATTATTAATTACGATTTATCATATTTCCTTCAAGCTTATTTTTACTTTTCAATGAAGCAGAAATAACTCAAAAATTAATTTCTAATAAAACAATATAGTAATTGCTTACCTATGCACATTAAATTATTTCAGTTAGTTTATTGAACAGTTTTGGGTAACAGAAATGCCTAATGGTCACCAAAACCCAATCCCTGGGGTTGTTATAATATTTGGGGAAACCAATACATACAGTTTGGACTGCAATGTTACAAGACAACATGCCAAAAGCACTAACAGTTACACATAGAATTAAATATTTGTAAAGAAGACACAGCAGGACAAAGAATTAGCTGAAAGAAGTTTACTCTTAGCAGTGTAAAAAATACACAAATGTAAAGCATTGACTTAGTTTGCTGACACCTTTATCCAAGGTGACTTACAATATTTGAGATACAATTGGTTATAATTCTTTTGGTATTCCAAATCAAGCACTCAGGAGGTAGGGTGATTTGCTCAGGATCACATAGTGTCAGTAGCAGGAATTGATCCCACAACCGCAGGGTTTGAAGTCCAAAGCCTTACCCACTACACCACATAGCCTGAACAAAGAAGGAAAATGAACAGAAACTACAATTGCCTATTAGCCTCCTATTGTTGTGGCTGTGAGAGGCACTCTAAATATTCCTGTACCCTCCACTAAATCTTCTTTCTCCAACTGGAATCTTTCTTCTCTTGTAGAGGACCAAGGCACACCTCCTTCATCTCTAAGTGTTTAATATGTAAGATTCTTGTTAATTTGTCTCATGACAATCAGTGTTGGCCTTTTTCTCTACACTCGCACCTCACCTTCTCGTCAATTCCCCAAACCATTCAGAAACCCTCACCTACCTTTTCAGCTCCTCCATTCATGGTCACACACCCCTTTCCTTCCTTCTAACGTTAATCATTTCCCTGACGCAAAGCCGTCTTAACGCAGGGGCACACTGGGCTGTTGCCCGGGGGCCCCATGCTAATCTATGTATGTTGTGACTTGCAGAGTGGTTGTGTGGGAACGGGGCCCCAGTGCACTGCTTTGCCCTGGGGGCCTATAATGCTGTTAAGATGACCCTGCCCTGAGTTCTCTGCACTGCTCTCCGTCCTCCTTGCTAGACTCAGTTCTTCATTCACGAAGCTACACCTCGGTCGGGATGCTACAATATTAAAAAATAGAAATATAAAATCATGGCTCAGCTTCTGTGCACAATCAGCACTGTTATAACTCTGGTTTAACTGTTACTTGGAGCCATTAATTAAACTGAAAATTTATATATACTAGGCAATAGCAAAGAATAGACTGGAAAAGACTACTAAATATGTATCTGATAGAATTATTTATTTAGATGTTTTAAATTCTATGGTGTCACAGAATGTATCATTTATGAATTATAAAATAGGTCTAACTATCTTAACCTTCAGGTCAAATGATTGCAAATGTTATCCTGATCAATTTGCACTGATTGTTCCTTCGTTTTATTGGTTACAGTATATTGTAGGCAAATGTAGGTTATAATGTAGGCTGTGGTAGATAACATACAAGTAATTCAACAACAACAAACTACTGTAATGAACTTGTTGATGTGGCTGATTGATTCATTGGAATAATCACATGGCAGACGATGCCCTACAGAAGCACTGAACCACACAATGAAAAAAATGATGGGATAACTCTTATCTTGTATGTATGTATAACTGGTTTGATTTTAGTTGTTGTCATGTTATTATCTGCACCTTGAGGAGCTAGTGTATAAATGTATATATGATTCAATACAGTACACTGTATTTTATATTCCAATATGTGACAATCCTGCATTACAAGGGATGATTGGCAACTCTACGCACTTAAAAAATCAAGGTGCCAGAGTGGTTCTTCAGAGTGATGCCATAGGGAAACCATTTTTGGTTCCCAAAAGACCCATCCACATGAAGGTTTATTTAGATCTGTAACAGGCTCCATACAGTATATAGGAGCCATTTGTTAGTTATTTAGGTTATGTTAAGTTGATAGAAGTATTTGCTTAGTTGTGTTAAATGTTTGTCTATATATTAGTGCATACACTGTAAAAAATGTTTTGTTGGATTGTGGTAATGTGCCTTACTGGCATTACCTATAAGTAAATAAAATTTGTCAAGTGTCCTCTGCAGTGTTGAGAGGCATTTGTTTGTAATAAAAAGTCAAAGTTTAGAGAAAGGAAACTTGCCTTTTCCTTTTGTATAGAATGCAGATGGATGTCTTCTCTGATCTTATTAGCGCCTTTTGGAGAGTGTCGCGGTAGGTTTTGTGTAACATGGAGAGACAGCCTTGCCATTAACCGGCCGGGATGGCATTAACGGTTTTCCACTCTCGCGTGTGCCTCCTGCGACCACATAACTCTAAAAGTGTAAAAGAAAGGGTGAAACATCATAATATTAGTTTACCGCGGTTTAGAAAAGGGATCCCATGTGTGTAGTTGTCTGGGCAGTAGCTCAGGGGAAGAACGTAAAAAGTTAAAAGTGCTTACTGTAACTTAAGGCAGAAGCGCAGTTGCGTCTCAAAAGCCGGCACAGCTATGCGCGCGCGCGCCGGCTGCTCGATTTAATATAGCATTTTTGCAGGGCAAGAGACGCTACTTCTCGCCGACGAGTTCTCGTCATCGCGCGGTTGTAGAGGGATGACAATGGACAGTTTAATTGGTCGGTACAAGGGCGCCGAATATAAAAGGAACGCATTGCCCCAAAGCATGGTGCTTTTCTGATTAGACCCTCAAAGAGAAAGGTACTCGGTAGGACAGTTCGGATTAACCAAACATTACGGCTTGTGCATTGTTTTTGTAAAAATATCTCTGGAATACTTTTTGGTGGAGGTATTTATTTAGGTTATGGGTTTTGGTGCACTGTTTATTTTTTGTATGTAGTCACTATTTTTGAACATCATTTATTTACTGTTTTTGTGTGTCTTTTGCAGTATTGAACTGTGTTTTAATATATAAATTCCGCAGGACATTATTTTTGTTAAGTGCACCTGTAAATAAAACTTCACTTTATTTTTAAAACCCAAACCTTTTTGTGTCCGTGTCTCCCTGTCTTCCATTATCATCCTGGTCACGCTCGGTCCCATTTACTAGACATCCAGAGTGTAGACTGGTGATTTGATTCCCACTACACGGGGTGTCACATTTTGGTGGCAGCGGTGGGATCCGATCAGGTGTGGTAAAAGCTAGACAGTATTTTTGATTTTGGAGTACGGACGAAGACAGTTTTTGGCAGAATGGCTCCAAAGAAGCTTCAAGGAGTTGACACTCCAGACTGCAATACAGGAGTGGTCTCTGGAGCACCCCAGGCAGGGGAAGAAGTTCAAGCCACTGGGGATATCCGTGCAGTGGAGGCGCTTTTGCGACAATTCATCGCTGTGCAGGAAGACAAAGACCAACGACTGGAACAGCGATTCAAAGGTCTGCAGCACCAGTTCAACCAGCTACAGGGACAGGTGAATTTGGTGCAGCAGTCACAGTCCTCCAACCCGGATGAATCTGCTGAAAGAAGTAGAGGAGCCTCAATAAGAACATGGGAATACCCTCGTCTGATGCCCTTCCAGGAGCCTGAGGACATAGAACATTACCTTTCCACATTCGAAAGGGTGGCTACGGTGTGTGACTGGCCAAGAACAGATTGGGCAATCCGTCTTGTTCCTTTGCTTACAGGAGGGGCATAATGTTTTCCTTTTGGTTTTCTTTTTAATAATTCCTTACCTGGCTTTTATTTCTAACTGTTACCTTTTATTCTATGCAAAGCACTTTGGTCAGCTTCAAGTTCTTTTAAATGTGCTATATAAACAAATAAAACCAACAGTAAAACCAATAGCTAGAACGTTACTTCTTGAAGTGAGAACACGTGATGTCAACAAGCTTTGATGACAAGGCACTATGGTCAGTTTTTTAAGTTTATGATCATTTCAACAAATTTTATGGTTTCAGTTACCATTCTTTATCTGCTTAAAGAAATACTCCGAACAAAAATGCTTTTTTTTTTTTAAATGTTACTCAGCCCAAGTAGTTTGCAATGGTGACCAAGAGAAGTTATGATTTCATACATAATGTGGAAAAAAAAGCTAATAATATAATAGATGTCAATAGTAACCAAAGCTGTACGGCAAATTATGTGAAAAACATCTGTGGAAAAACAAAACTGCTTTAGCGTGTCTGTCAGTTGGTTCTTTTGGAATTAAACGTTTGCCTGTTTTGCACTTCCCCATCGCTCATCTCTTAGTTCACTATTTTTCAAAATCTTGTTGCCAAGTTTTCAACTCTTTCAGCACACTGCCCTTCTGTTAAAGCAGACCTTTTTAAAACCCTTGTCCGTAATGTAGACATCCCTTTATTTCTTCTGCTGTCTTTTATCCTTTTCTGTATGTTATTTCTTTGTTATTTAAAGCATTATTGAGATATATATATATTGTCACGCACGCGAGATTAGGGAGCCGCAGAATGACCCAAAATGTGACGCGACATCGTATGTCAGACGGGAATGGCGGGGTACTAACCTCTCTCTTTTTGTTTCTACAGAAAGAAAGACGCACCGCCGCCATGAGTCCACCTGAACACTTCAAAACAATACGCCACTTCCGCCTTCCCTCTGTCTCACCCTGATGACGTCAGCAATTCAAGCATCCATCTCGGTTCCTTCCCATCAGTCCATTCATCCATTTCCGGTCCTGCAAGATAAATGTTCCCCCATCTGCCATAATGGTGGGCTGTGTTATGAATGACTGTTGTATGATTATTTGTACAATAATTCCTAGTTTTCTACAGTATACAGGGCCGGAAACCCCAAACCTTTATGAGTGTTTTGTGCTTCTTTACAATATATATATATATATATATATATATATATATATATATATATATATATATATACACAAATATATATATATATATATATATATACACAAATATATAGGGTGTCCATAAAGTCCACGTGCAATTTAAAATAGTTGAATTCGTAAAAAGGATTAGAAAGCTTGATGTATCTAGTTTTTTTTTTTTTGTCTTTAGAAGTTTTATTTTTGCTGTATTTGGGGAACTGAAAATCCACATGAGTCTATTGAACATGAAAGAGATTCTCCCAAAGTTCATGTCTTGTGTGCTTTGGGAAAAAAATCGAGTCATAGGGCCACTCTTTTTTGAAGGCCATGTTGTTAATGGTGATAGCTATTTAGAAATGCTGCAAAATTACTTTATTCCTCATCTTGAACAATTAGCACTGATAGAGAATACAGTGTTTAAACAAGATGGTGCTCCTTGTCACTTTGCTTTGCATGTTAGACAGTTTCTACATGAGAAATTCCCTAACAGATGGACTGGAAGAGGTGCACCATTTTCTTGGCCTCCACGTTCACCAGATTTGACTCCATTGGATTTCTCTTTATGGGGACATGTGAAAACAAATGTTTATTCAACCAAACCTTGATCGTTAGAAGACTTGCAAGTGAGGGTAACTGATGTGATTGCTGGTATTACTGAAAATCAGCTTGAAAATGTTTTCGGAGAGCTACAGAATCGTATTACCCTTTGTATTAGTAATGATGGTGGACATGTTGAAAATTAACAAGAACAATAAAAAATGTGTTTCATCTTTCTAATCCTTTTTACAAATTCTTTCAATCACATATACTTACAAAGTTACAACTATTTTAAATTGTGCACGGCCTTTATGGACACCCTGTATATACAGTATATATATAAATATATATATGTACAACCCCATTCCAAAAAAAGTTGTGACGCTGTGTAACAGGCAAATAAAAACAGAATGCAATGATTTTCAAATCTCATAAATCCATATTTTATTCACAATAGAACATATAAAACATATCAAATGTTTAAACTCTGCAAATGTGCCATTTTAAGAAAAGAATAAGGTCATTTTGAACTGGATGGCAGTAACATGTCTCAAAAATGTTGGGCCAGGGCCATGTGTACCACTGCATCCCCTCTTGTTTTAACAGCAGCCCGTGAATTCCTGGGGTACAGAGGAGACCTGTTGCTGGATTTTTGGGAGAGGAATGTTGTCCCATTCTTATCTGACATAGGATTTTTGCTGCTCAACAATCCTACTGTAGGTGGTCTTTGTATTTTTCAGTAATTTTCATGTCATGATGCGCCAAATGTTTTCAACTGGTGAAAGGTCTTGACTTCAGGCAGGCCAGTCCAGCACCCGGACTCTTCTACTACAAAGCCATGATCTTGTAATAGATGCAGTATGTGGTTTAGCATTTTCTTGATGAAATATGCAAGGCCTTCTCTGAAAATGATGTCATCTGGATGGGAGCATATGTTTCTCTAAGTCTGGTATATACCTTTCAACATTGATGGTGCCTTACTAGATATGCAATCTGCCAATTTCATAGGCACTAATGCATCCCCATACCATCAGAGATGCAGGCTTTTAACCTGAGTGCTAATAATAAGCCGGAGGGTCCCTTTCCTCTTTAGTCTGGAGGATGCGGTGTCCATGTTTTCCAAAAAAAATTTCAAATTTTGATTTGTCTGACCACAGAACAGTTTTCCATTTTGCCTGAGGCTATTTTAAATGAGCTTTGGCCCAGAGAAGATGGCAGCATTTCTGGATCATGTTCACATATGGATTCTTCTTTGCATGATAGAGCCATAACCTGCATTTGTGGATGGCACGACAAACTGTGTTCACAGACAGTGATTGCTGAAAGTGTTCCTGAACCCATACATTGATTTCCTTGTCAAAATCAGGCCTGTTTTTAATGCTGTGCCCCCTGAGGGCCCGAAGATCATGGGCATCCAGTATTGATTTTCAGCCTTGTCCCTTGAGAACAGAGATTTCTCCAGATTCTCAGAAACTTTTGATGATATTATGCACTGTAGATGATGAGATGATTTTACATTAAGGAACATTATTCTGAAATTGTTCCACAATTTGTAGACACAGTTTTTTGCAGATTGATGAACCTCTGCCCAGCTTTACTACTGAGAGACTCTGACTCTCTAAGACGCTATTTTTAGAACATTAGAACATTGGAACAATCTAGATGAGAACAGGCCATTCAGCCCAACAAAGCTCGCCAGTCCTATCCACTTATTTCTTCCAAAATAACATCAAATCGAGTTTTGAAAGTCCCTAAAGTCCTACCATCTATCACACTATTTGGTAACTTATTCCAAGTGTCTGTGGTTCTCTGCATTAAGAAAAGCTTCCTAATGTTTGTGTGAAATTTACCCTTATCAAATTTCCAACTGTGTCCCCGTATTCTTGATGAACTCATTTTAAAGTCACCGTCTCAATCCACTGTACTAATTCCCTTCATAATTTTAAACACTTCAATCAGGTCTCCTCTTAATCTTCTTTTCCTTAAACTGTAAAGGCTCAGCTGTTTTAATCTTTCCTCATAAATCGACCCCTCTAGCCCTGTGATCAGCCTAGTCGCTCTTCTCTGGACCTTTTCTTGCGCTGCTATGTACTTTTGTAGCCTGGAGACCAAACCTGCACACAGTACTCCAGATGAGACCTCACCAGTGTGTTATAAAGTTTGAGCAGAACCTCCTGTGACTTGTACTCCACACATCAAGGCGCTATATAACCTGACATTCTGTTAGCCTTCTTAATGGCTTCTGAACACTGTCGGGGAGTCGATAGCTTAGAGTCCACTATGACTCCTAAATCCTTCTCATAAGGTGTCCTCTCGATTTTCCAACCACCCATTGTGTATTCAAACCTAACATTTTTATCTCCTATGTGTAATACTTTACATTTACTGACATTAAATTTCATCTGCCACAAATCTGCCCAAACCTGTATGCTATCCAAGTCCTTCTGTAATGATATAACGGATTCCAAATTATCTGATAATCCACCTATCTTGGTATCTTCTGCAAACTTAACCAGCTTGTTACTAAATCATTTATATATTAAAAATTGCAGCAGCCCTAGCACTGACCCTTGTGGAACACCACTCTTAACATCAGCCAGTTCTGATGAGGTTCCTCGCACCATCACCCTCTACTTCCTGTGCCTGAGCCAATTCTGCACCCATCTAAAAACATCACCCTGAACTCCCACTTCTTTTAATTTGTTGCCCAACCTCTCATGTGTCACCTTATTAAATGCTTTCTGAAAGTCAAGATAAATATTATCATATGCTCCACTTTGATCGTATCCTTTTGTTGCCTCCTCATAGAATTTCAGCATGTTAGTAAAACACAACCTCCCTCTTCTGAACCCATGCTGACTGTTCAGAATAACTCCTGTAGTTGCCAGGTGTTGCTCAATCTTATCCTTAGTAATTCCTTCCATTAATTTTCCTGTGTTAAGCTTACCGGCCTACAGTTACATGAATATTCCCTGTCACCCTTTTTATATAATGGGATGATATTTGCCATTTTCCAGTCTTTTGGAATCTCTCCAGTGCGCAGTGACTTTCTAAAGATATGTGTCAAGGGTTTATATATGTACTCGCCCAATCATGTTACTGACCTGTTGCCAATTAACCTAATTAGTTGCAAAATGTTCCTCCAGCTGTTTCTGTTTAGTACCACTTACTTTTACAACATTTTGTTGCTGCCATACAGCTTTTTTGAGAGGACTGCTGGTAGGCCAGTCCAGTACCCATAACCTCTTTTTCCATAGCCTTGCCTTTGCATTGTGTGCTGAATGTGGTTTTGCATTGTCTTAATGACAAATGTACGGACGTCCCTAGAAAATATGTCACCTTTAAGGTAGCATGTGTTGCTCTAAAATATCACTCTTCTTTCTTGCATTAATGCTGCCATCACAGGAGTATAAATGATGTTTGCAAAGGGCATTGACATAACCCCCACACCATGACAGATCCTAGCTTTTGGACATGTTGCTGATAACAGTCTGGATGGTCTTTTTGTCTTTGGTCTGGAGCCCTCGGCGTCCATTTCCATGTGGAATACTGATTCATCTGATACAAATACAAGTTTACACTGTAATGCACTGTGTTATAGTCCATTATGGATGCCTCTGAGCCCAGAGAAGTCAATGCCGCTTCTGGATGTGGTTAACATCAAGCTTCTTTTCTGCACAGTTTTACTTGGCACTTATGAATATAACTCCGTATTGTAGTGCTTGACAAAGTTTTGCTAAAGTCATCCCTTGTAGTCCCATATGGTAATATCAGCTACTGATGGGTGACGCTTCTTGATGCAGTGCCGTCCGAGGGATTATTTAATTATTTTACCTCATTTCTGGCCCTAATTTGCCCCCATCCCAACTTTGTTTGGAATGTGTTGCAGGCCTGAAATGCAAGAATGGAAGTATTTTAATAAATGAAATGAAGATGACCAGACCAAATATGAAATATCTTGGGTTCATACTGTGTGCAATGAAATAAAAGTCAAAGGAAGGATCACTACATTTTTTTTTATTTGCATTTTTCTATTCCTGATTTGGGATTGTACTTGTCATTAAATACCTCCACGACTCAGAATCATATTTTGTAATTATAATTATTTTTAGTTTTTTTAAAGCTTGTTGGGATTTATTCAATACCATAATAATAATAATAAAAATTCTTTGCATTTATATAGCGCTTTTCTCACTACTCAAAGCACTCAGCAATTGCAGGTTAAGGGCCTTGCTGAAGGGCCCAACAGAGCAGAGTCTCCTTTGGCATTTACGGGATTCGAACCGGCAACCTTCCGATTGTCAGTGCAGATCCCTAGCCTCAGAGCCACCACTCCGCCATGTACTGTTGACTCTCCTTATTGGTAACAAGACTTTGGGGACCCGCTCCTTAAATGGATATATGTATTTACAGTCATATGAAAAAGTTTGTGAACCCCTCTTAATTCTTTGGATTTTTGTTTATCATTGGCTGCGCTTTCAATGTAGCAACTTCCTTTTAATATACGACATGCCTTATGGAAACAGTAGGATTTCAGCAGTGACATAAAGTTTATTGGATTAACAGAAAATATGCAACATGCATCATAACAAAATTAGACAGGTGCATAAATTTGGGCACCCCAATAGAGATATTACATCAATACTTAGTTGAGCCTCCTTTTGCAAATATAACAGTCTCTAGACGCTGAGACTCAATTTTTGTCTCATCAGTCCAAAGCACTTTGTTCCAAAATAAATCTGGCTTGTCTAAATGAGCATTTGCATACAACAAGCGACTCTGTTTGTGGCGTGAGTGCATCACCCTGCCATACAGATGTTCTCTGTGCAAATTGTGCTGAATTGTAGAACGATGTACAGATACACCATCTGCAGCAAGATGTTCTTGCAGGTCTGTGGAGGTGATCTGTGGGTTGTGTGTAACCATTCTCACAATCCTGCGCATATGCCACTCCTGTATTTTTCTTGGCCTGCCAGACCTTCTGGGTTTAACAGCAACTGTGCCTGTGGCCTTCCATTTCCTGATTACATTCCTTACAGTTGAAACTGACAGTTTAAACCTCTGAGATGGCTTTTTGTAGCCTTCCCCTAAACCATGAGACTGAACAATCTTTGTTTTCAGATCTTCTGAGAGTTGCTTTGAGGATCCCATGCTGTCACTCTTCAGAGGAGAGTCAAAGGGAAGCACAACTTACAATTGAGCACCTTAAATACCTTTATATCTCATGATTGGACACACCTGTCTATGAAGTTCAAGGCTTAACGAGCTAATCCAACCAATTTGGTGTTGTAAGTAATCAGCATTGAGCAGTGACAGGCATTCAAATCACCAAAATGACAAGGGGACCCACATTTGTGCACAGCCAGTTTTTCACATTTAATTTCATACAACTAAATCCTGCTTCACTAAAAAACTTTGTTCGGAAAACACCCCAGTACTCAGACATTCCCAGGAAATGAAAGACATACCGCTGTTATCTTTTTTGTTGAAAGTAGAGTAAATTATTATGCAGGCTGAGAGGGGTTCCCAAACTTTTTCAAATGACTGTATGTGAGTATTTTTGTCCATGATAGTTGAACTCTCTAGCAAACCATCTACTCCAGCACACTATTTTTTAGTATGTAATAAAACACAAATGTCATTCTACTCATCTTATTGCTGGAGGGTTTCTTGTCTTTGCTTCCTTCTGAAGATATGCTAGAAAATCATTTAGTACTAGAAGAGGAGCATAGCCTGGACTTTTCCAGTCCATTTCCTTCTGTCCATAATGATTTAGGCATAGAACAGTAGATTGCCATGGCCTAAGGTTCCCATTGCTTGATGCAGTGATCCATCAATTACAGTGGCTGCTTGGATGGTAACATAACTTATTTTTGTTCTGTACAATCACAATGAACCCTCGAGGATTTGTAGCTACTTGATATTCACTTTTAATTGACTTGAGTTTTATTTATGTTTCGAGTCAATGAACATGAAGATACGCAGGAAGTCCCACTATAGTAAAAGTGTGTTGTCTCCTGTTAATTACACACTATTTGGTATCTGGAGATGGAGTATACAGGTAAAGACAGATTTTGATTTAATTTTTCGTCAAGGAAAAGGAAACTTTAGAGGTTTTTATTCATGGACATAATCACATGCACTTCAGAAAAGGTAATCCATTTGAAGCTAAGCATGGGATGGGAGACCAACCAGGAAAATATTGGGTTGCTGCTTAAAGAGGTGTTGGTGAGGCCAGAAGGCCATACTCTATGGCCTGAATATGGATCTCAATTCCCCAGTGCAGCGATGGGACACTGTGCTATAAAAATAGCACCATCCTTGGGATGAGATGTAAAATTGAGGTCCTGACTGTCTGTGGTCATAAAAATCTCTGAGCATCCTTATGTCCTGGCTAAATTGCCCATCAAAACCTAGTCATTCTGGCCCCCTAATCATCCCTTGTCTCTAATTGGCTAACTAACTGTCACCACTTCACCACCTAACAGCTAATGTGTGGTGAGTGCACTGTCACAAAAATGGCTGTTGTCACATCATTCAGGTTAACGCCGTACATTAGCGGTGGCTGAAGTGGATTTCCACTCACTACGTAAAGTGCTTTGAGTAGTGAGAAAAGTGCTATATAAATATAAAGAATTATTAATTTGTATTACGAACACAATCTAAATTTATTATGGCCAAGAGGAGAATATCAGTGAGATCACAAGATACTTGAAGTACTCCATTAGCTCCTCATAACTTTTCAACCGCAGTACCTCATCTGTTCCAATGTATCGTAGATCACAGTCTGATTAGGCTAAGAGGATAACCTAATTGGCAATCTACACAGAAGAAATCTTTAGTTATCTGTACTAGATACATTCCAAGCCATTGGTGTGTTTTTTTTATCCAGTACATGTAAACCTTGACCATGAGTGGAAGCAAAACACACTAACAGGTGCATTGAACAATATACGTTTAACAGAACGTATGTGAACACAACTCTAGCTATGCAGAAACAGGGACTAAGCCTGATCTCTAACAACAATGACCAGACCTACCTGGAGATGAAGGGTAGAGAGTGTCACATTGGTGTCAGGCCAAAACACTTATCTCTTGAAAGTCAGCAAGACAAAGGAGTTGATTGTGGACTTTGGAAGAAAGCAGAGGCACCACCACCCCTTCAGAATGAACAACTCTCAGATACCTCAGTGTCCACACCATAGATGACTTGACCTCGTCCAACCACATTGACACCTTGGTGAAGTGGGCATAACAACATCTTTACCAGCTCTTATGCTTTTGCAATTTTAGGTTGACCCTGCCTAGACACTAAAGAATTTCTAAACAATCACCACCGACAGCATCCTCACCAGAAGTATTATCATCTGGTTTGTAAACAGCCTGCAGCCAGACCTCTGCAGAGAGTGGTTTTGTCAACTGAATGCATCGCTGGGTGTTCACTCTTTTACTTCCAGGACAACTATACCACTGCGGTGGGTTGGCACCCTGCCCGGGATTGGTTCCTGCCTTGTGCCCTGTGTTGGCTGGGATTGGCTCCAGCAGACCCCCGTGACCCTGTGTTCGGATTCAGCGGGTTGGAAAATGGATGGATGGATGGATGGACAACTATACCATGTGATGCTGGACCAGGGCAAAGGAAAGGATCAGAAATATCAGCCATGAAAATAACAGCCTCTTCTTCATACTGCAGTCACATAAACACTATAGCTGCCTGGAGACCATTTTAGAGAGACTATGACTGTATGTTGGTCACAAAGTAAACAGGTCATTGCAACTGAGGCTCTGTGGGTCTGATGTGGTTCACCAGTAGGCATTCTTTAACTGCTGGTATGGAGTAGCACAAACTGATCAGCAGCAGCTGTATACTAAATCCATATAAAGCAGGGGTTCTCAACCATTGGATCATGCCATTGATGGGTCATGAGTTGCCATTGCTTGATATGCTTCTAAGTGAGTGTATTCCACCAAGGGGGACCTTCAATTGTGCTCGTTTCATCTGGGCGGTGGTATGCAAATTTATTATTGCTGGTGCGTTATCAATTAATGTTAAAAGGCAAAACTGGGATGCAGGACCATAAAGTTTTAGAAACACTGGTGTAACAAAGGTGGTGCGAGCTGTATACATAAGAATTAGCCACATGAAATAGAGACAATCAAAAGAAACAAACCTTAAATGGCCCTCCAAGATTCAGAAAATATGAGGTGCTGTGAAAATAATCTATATCTATAAAGGAGAGTTGGGATCCGAGTGGCTGTGTTTGTGTGTTTGTGGAGGGACGGAGAGTTAAGGCGGGTGTTGGAGTCACGTGATCATCTCCCCTCCCTTTCACCTTATTTCATTCACTTCATTTCGCTCCGAGCTGAGCTCCGCAGCTGACATGGTTATTCCTTTCTCCTTTACTGATTTACTGTTTAGTAGACGCAGTACTTACTGAATAGTATTTTTTCCTTTAGTGTTTCTTAGTGTTTAGTAGACGTGGCGATGTTGCGGTTTAGTGTTACTTTCTACTTCGTTTTTGTACTTTAGTGTTTAATAATAAATAATAATAATTCATTACATTTATATAGCGCTTTTCTCAGTACTCAAAGCGCTAAAATAGTGAGTGATACTTAGCTGATAGCAGTGTAGAAGCCGCACAGCACAACGGAGCCGGTAGGACAAGCGGGTGTGGTAGCGTAGGTGAGCGGCAATAGCAAGCAGCAGGAGGAGGAAGCAGGATTTGGATGTTCCAATACACAACTATAAACAGTAACGCTTGGTAATTTCAGGCGTGATCGCCCCGGAGCCATTAAGCCATAAGCCAGGTTAGTATGAACATCAGATCAGCTCCGGGTCGTAGGGTACTGTAAGATGAAATGGGAGCAGATCAGCATGCTTGGTTTCCTTACAAACCTCCCATAGTTTATGAAGACGCACAGCAACAATTAAATCATACAGATTCTGGTGTATTCCCAATTGCATTTGCTGTGTGTATTTCTTTAGGTATTGACCCAAGTGATCAAGTTTTTACTATTTCATCAATGCAAAATCACTTACAAATAATTTTTGTTACTCGACAATTGATTCCATTCCCTGTCGAAAGTAGCCGACGGGCTACACCAGTTACAAGTATTCAGTGTGTTCAAAGACCTGTACAAAGTACGGCAACTAACACAGTCACTCATAAAAGGGGAGATGACTCGGTGCAAGAAATGGGTATTGAAACTACCTTGGAGGACATGTAATCAACAAGGCGATTAAACGGATCTCAAGAGACGTCTTCTAGGTTGGAAAAAAAGCGCTTGGCTGCCAAAACCATATATATACATATATATATATATACATCTAAATAAATAAAAATGTAAATGTTCGTTTGTTCAAAACCTTAAATCTCCGAAAGTTCTTCACCGATTGCTTTGAAATTTTGACACAACGTTGCATTCGAATACGTGCGTGTTTTTATATACATATTATATAGATGTCACACCTATGACAGGTAAAAACATGCTTTTTTTGAAAACACAGCGCCATCTGTTGGATGTATAAGCAACACACGCTATACTAAATATTTTACGATTCTATTTCAATGTTTCGATCAAATGCATTTGTAAGTACGTGAATAAAGGCAGTGACCTGGCAGTTTTTGGCGTGCAACCAGAAAGAAGTGATAGGAATGCGGTCATACATATCGATGAAATCGCACAGTATTAGGCTGGAAGATACATAAGCAGCAATGAAGCTGTATGGCGAATTCTTTCATTTCCCATACATGAACGAAGTCCAGATGTTGTTCACTTAGCAGTACATCTAGAAAATGGACAACACGTTTATTTCACAGATGCAAATGTGCAACAAATAGCCCTGAATCCACCGGCTATAACGTTAACTGCTTTCTTTACATTATGTCAAAATGACGTGTTTGCGAAAACACTGCTGTATTCAGAAGTGCCTACATATTACACATAAATGCGAGTAGAAAATCATTTGAACAACGCAAACGAGGAGAACGAGTCAACGGACAACCTGCCACATTCAAAGAAACAACGATAGGCAGACTGTACACCGTGCATCCCAATCAAGATGAATGCATCTTTGTTCACATGCTGTTGGTAAATGTGCCCGGTCCAACGTCTTTCCAGCAATTGAGAATTGTCAACGGCGTTACACATGCCACTTTCCGAAGTAAATGTCAAACTCTGAATTTATTGGAGAACGACCGACACTGGGATGTATACATTAATGACGCGTGCAACACGTCACATCCAAATCAAATTCGTGCATTGTTTGCAATCATATTGACCGCCTGCTCTCCTTCATCTCCAACACAGTTATGGGAGAAATATAAATCGCACATGGCTGAAGATATTTTCTGTCGAATACGCAAGTAAAATTCAAATATAAACATGGATTTCACAGCAGAAATCTACAACTAAGCGTTGATAATGATTGAAGATTTGTGCTTAGAAATCGCGAACAAAGTTCTCAATCAATTGGGAATGCCATCACCGAATCGATCTGCTGCTGCTTCGTTTAATGTAGAATTGCGTCGTGAACAAAATTATAACACGGGTGATCTTTTGTCATATGTGCAATCAAATATTCCTAAGCTAACGCTTCAGCAAAAAGGCATTTACGATCAAATAATGCAAACTGTCAATAACGGGGTTGGAGAAATCTGGAAATTAGGAACGGAAAGGTGCCGGTTGATCAGAACTCAGGACGAATTTCATTGCCTCATAACTTCTGCAATTTAGTGACATCAACAGAAGAATTGGTTGAAAAAGTATTTCCCAATATTTAAACCAATTATAAGAATCACGATTGGCTGAGTGAACAAGCTATTCTTGCGGCCAACAACAAAGACGTCTACGAACTTAACAATATTATTCAGTCTAACATTCTGCACAGACAATGGAACAACAAAAAATATTGTATACCCACAAGCATTGTGAAATTAAACATATTAGAAACGTGCGCTTTCTCTTTTCTTTCTTTTCCATTTAACCAGACTGAGCCACAGCAACGCGTGGCTGGGTACAGCTATATATATATATATATATATATATATATATATATATATATATATAGATATATATAGATATAGATAGATACATAGATATATCTATCTATAAATATATATAGATATACAGTATATATATATATATCTATAAATATATATATAGATATATATCTATATCTATATATACAGTATATATATATATTTATATGTACACACAAACACACACACACACACATATATACATACACATATACATCTATACTAATAAAAGGCAAAACCCTCACTGACTCACTCATCACTAATTCTCCAACTTCCCATGTAGGTAGAAGGCTGAAATTTGGCAGGCTCATTCCTTACAGCTTACTTACAAAAGTTAAGCAGGTTTCATTTCAAAATTCTACACGTAACGGTCATAACGGTCGACAACGTCAGCCATGTTAAACTTTCTTATTTATGGCCCCATCTTCACGAAATTTGGTAGGCGGCTTCCCAGCGCTAACCGAAACCGATGTACGTACTTATTTCGGTGGTATGACACCACTGTCGGCCGCCATATTGAACTTTCCAACGGTCTTTGTTACTTAATGGGCCCATTTTCAAGAAATTTGGTAAGCGGGTTCCCAACACTAACTGAATCCTACTTACGTACATATATACGTCCATAGCCTGCAGCTCGGTCCACACTCTGAATCCTCCAGGCACTCCTGATCATAATCTAATTTTGAAGGTTGTGGCACCAATAATGTTACTGAGAAACTTACAGCCACCGAAACTTTGTAATGGCACGAGACTTCAGGTCACATGCCTGCAAAAGAACCTAATTGAGGCAACTATTTTTACTGGTGGTGGCTCAGGGGAGAGAGTTTTTATTCCTCGTATCCCCGTTATACCCTCTGATCTCTCATTTCAATTCAAACGCCTCCAATTTCCAGTAATGCTCTGCTTCACAATGACAATAAGTCTCAGGGACAGACCCTACAAAAGGTTGGCATTGATTTGAGGCAAGATTGCTTTTCACATGAGCCAACTATATGTTGCATGCTCAAGAGTAAGCTCAATGCACAGCTTGGTCATATTATTGTGAATTTCCCCCTGGGATTAATAAAGTATCTATCTATCTATCTATCTATCTATCTATCTATCTATCTATCTATCTATCTATCTATCTATCTATCTATCTATCTATCTATCTATCTATCTATCTATCTATCTATCTATTACAACCGGAGGGGCGAACTGACAACGTGGTATACAAAG
This sequence comes from Erpetoichthys calabaricus, assembly GCF_900747795.2. NCBI lineage: Eukaryota > Metazoa > Chordata > Cladistia > Polypteriformes > Polypteridae > Erpetoichthys > Erpetoichthys calabaricus. Next base: position 21,622,494 of record NC_041397.2, read on the forward strand.
AGATCCTTAACAAATAATTATTGGTACATTTTCCCTTAGTTTATTATTTAAAATTTTAAAGCAGTACTTCACCGCTGCGAAGCGCAGGTATTTTGCTAGTCATAATAATAATAATAACAAATATATTAATGCAGCTGGTTTAAAAAATTCCCAGAAAATTATTACCCTAATGTTTTCATCTGTTCCTCAGCCATAAGTACAAATCGTGTCAATTCGGTCAGCTGTAAATTGCACATAACTCTATAGATAATTGAAATTTCCCCATGGGATTAAAAAAATTAACCTAATGTAATTGAATCTAATTTAATCAAATCTAATCTAATATTTATCTTGAGCTTCAGTAAAGTATTATTTTCCCATTTGGGCACAAATAAAGTATATCTGTCTGTCCCTCTATCTAGTCAAACATGTATTTTTCTTTGTTTAAAGCGTCTACCTGAAAAAAATTCAGACATGAGCGTCAGTAGGCTTTGTGCCCTAGGAACCAAGTTACCCGGACTACTCTATAACATTTCAGTAATTATTTATCGCTCTGATGCTGTTCTTTCTGATCATAAAATAGGTCATTACGTAGCAATTGATGAGAGGAATTCATAATTAATTGTAGAATTACAGTATTTGAGGGTTCCTCTCTTGCATGATTTGGCTCAAAAACTAATCAGCACATCATCATCTCAAAACAGGCTTAAGTTTCGAATTTGGTATTTTTCCGTCCAGCCGTTTTAGCTCTAGACTGTCCTCAAGAAACTGTGACACACAGACACAGACAGGCACACATCCATCATTGAGATATCAGTGTCTTTAGAATCAGGTGACCCTGAAACATCAAGATCCATTGAAAACCAAAGATTGAAATCTTTGATGAATCTAAAGCTTTCGCTCCTCCCTCATTGAAGATAGGTTATAGTGAGGGTGGGCACAAAGCAAAAATCCATCCATCCATCCATTTTCCAACCCGCTGAATCCGAACACCGGGTCACGGGGGTCTGCTGGAGCCAATCCCAGCCAACACAGGGTACAAGGCAGGAACCAATCCCGGGCAGGGTGCCAACCCACCGCAGCAAAGCAAAAATAGAATCCTAAATTGCATCGGTAGGCCATGGAGGACAAGCTCAGTATACAAACCTGGATAAAAACTGAAAGACACTGTATAAACCAAGAAAATGAAGCATCAAATGTAAGCACATCTCTTACAAACCAAGCCAACAAGCTGCCATCACACTTAGACAACCTAAGCTTTGCAGTTTCAGCCCAGTGTTCAATGGAAGCTCTGATTAGTTACAATACAAAAAAGGTAGTCTGGCCTTTGCAGCATAATAACAACCTCTCATAACTTTAACAAAGGGGGAAAATAGTTATTTCAACAATCAAAGTTGGTTAAGCTGATGTCTACTGCCCAAACTCCACTCCTTCAAGAACAGACAGAAAGAGCAAAAGATGCAGGTATATTTTAACAATGAAATGGCTTTCAGTTTTCCATGTAATTCTTCACTTCACTAAAGGGAATACTTGTGGTCAAATCCAAAAATTGCCTGAATGTCCACTTGTCGATTTGTCCAAAATGGTTATGAATCTCAACAATCTTTTGTTTCAATTCTCAGTTGATTTTAACAACATACAACTTTTCACACAGGTACAATATACACTAATTTAAACATTCTGGCAGTTCCATAATGCCACAATTTTCTTCTTCTTCTTCTTTCGACTGCTCCTGTTAGGGGTCGCCACAGCGGATCATCTTTTTCCATATACAATACAATACAATACAATACAATACAGGCCCTGCATCTTGACAGCCCCCCAGCCTTGACTCTCTAAGAAGACAAGGAAAAACTCCCAAAAAAACCTTTGTAGGGAAAAAATGGAAGAAACCTCAGGAAAGGCAGTTCAAAAAGAGACCCCTTTCCAGGTAGGTTGGGCATGCAGTGGGTGTCAAAAAGAATTGGGTCAATACAATACAATGCAGTACACAGAACAGAACAAATCCTCAATACAGTATAAAAATAAAAATTTTACAACTATGGAACAGAATTTAACAGTAGATTATATCAAATAATATGATTTGGATTTATCTTCCTGTCCTATCCATCTTGTTCTCTTACACCCATCACCTGCATGTCCTCTCTCACCACATCCATAAACCTTCTCTTAGACCTTCCTCTGTTCCTCTTGCCTGGCAGCTCTATCCTTAGCATCCTTCTCCCAATATACCCAGCATGTCTCCTCTGCACATGTCCAACCCAGCTCAATCTCGCCTCTCTGACTTTGTCTCCCAACCTTCCAACCTGAGCTGACCCTCTAATGTCCTCATTTCTAATCCTGTCCATCCTCGTCACACCCAATGCATATCTTAGCATCTTTAACTTTGCCACCTCCAGCTCTGTCTCCTGTTTTTTGGTCAGTGCCACCATCTCCAGGCCATATAACATAGCTGGTCACACTGCAGAGCTTTCCCTTAACTCTAAATCTTTAAATCTTAAGGCGTTTTCACACTCATGGTCTGTTTGCTTTGTGTTGAATCAGCTGAATCTCCTGCTAATTCAGCTGCATTTCACACATTCAGGGTGAACCAAGAATAACAATAAATGGCCTATGGGTGTGTATCATGGACTTCGTTCATTAGGGAGGGAAAAATCATCATGAAGTCGGCGAGAGCTGTGTGTGTGTGCATATGTATGTGGGCACACCACCACATTTCCAATAATTGTGGCTTTTATTTACAAAACAATGGAATGTCTATTATCTAGAACAGGGGTGGGCAATGTTGGTCCTGAAGAGCCGCAGTGGCTGCAGGTTTTTGTTCCAACCCGTTTACTTAAATTAGAAACCAATCTTTGCCAATCTCAGACCTTATTTAATTTTATGGCTTGTTAGTCTGCAATGTAAGGTCCTTATATCGTAGATTCTTTCCTATCCAAGGATGTCATCCAAATGATTTGAAGCCTAAAATGTGTAATTTTCAGTCTGTCACATTTTTTTATTAAGTGTTTTATTAAATCAAACAGTGCATTATGAACACACACAGATGTAAATGGAAACAAGCGAGATGGAGAACTGCTGGCTCCTTTGTCACATCTTATTACTAATAAGGAACCAGTAAAACAGTGAATGCTGCTGTTTAAGACTGAAATAAGCAACTAAATGTGGGGAACCTTAACAAGCAAGATCACTAAAATGAAGCATCAAAATGTCACTTCAGCAATAAGTGCTTCATCAGCAATAATTGACTTCTAATTAAGAAAGTGGGTTGGAACAAAAACTTGCAGCCACTGCGGCTCTCCACGACTGACATTACCCACCCCTGATCTAGAAGAGGGCATGAAAATGATGTGCTTTTTTGCATGATGCCAAAAGTGTTGTACATTTATGTATATTTTTTGTGTTTTATTGATGCTTTTGTAATTATGAACTATTATACAGTACAGTGATCCCTCGCTATATCGCGGTTCAGCTATCGTGCCCCCGCTACATCGCAGATTTATTAATACTATTATTATTACTAGGGGGCTCCAACCATTGCTCGCTTCTCTCGCCCACCCCCGGGTTTGGTTTACCGGATGAACAATTTAAAGAGATTGTTATTTTCATGTGAATTGTTACATATGCATTATTTTAATTTTTACTTTAAAACCTTTGTAAAAACAATAATTGTCCTTTATTTCCTGCCCCGGACGTGGTTAAATCTCTTTCTCGCGGCACTTATAACGCTGCTCGCGTTGTGACAGGGGGGGTCTGAACGCACGCTAAAGAGATGTGATCGGTTCAGCTGGTGTCTTGCTGCTGCCGCTGGCCAGCTGTGTGTTGTGCTTGTCGCGCTTTGCGTCAATCACTTAAAAGCCTGTACAGTAGCTGTCCTTTTGCCGTTTCGTGTCTCTGCCACTCGCTTTGTGAAGAAGTGGACTTTGTGCTGCTTCTGCCAAGATGCTTGTTCTGCTTGTCGCTCTGTGCGTTCTGAAAGAGGAGGAGGTGGGGTGAGGGCTGAACGCACGCTAAGGAAAGGTGCTCGGATCATCTGATGGGTTTCTGCTGCTGCTGCTGGCAAGCTGCGTGTTCTGCTTGTCGTTGTTTTAAGAGCTGGGAGCACCTGAAGTTTGTCTGCCAAAAGCATTCCAACAACTGCTAGGTTAGATGTCAGTGAACTTGTTTTAAATTGTTTGTAAGTAGGGCGTTGTGAAGGGGGGGAGCTGAATGCACGCTAAGGAGAAGTGGACTTTGCGCTGCTTCTGCCAAGATGCTTGTTCTGCTTGTTGCTCAAGCATTTAAAAGCCTATACAGCAGCTGTTCTCACTGTTCTGTCTCACTGCCTTGTCTTGCGTGACATTAAAATGTTTTATAATAGAGAGATGTTACTCATATCCTTAGCCCGACATCCACATATCATATGTGTTTACAAAGTGTGTTTTAATAAGTTTACATGTGTTTAAAGCGTGTGGGAGGGGTATTTTAAGGGTTAAACTATAAAAACAATGTTTATTTATATGGTCTTTCTATATCGTGCATTTTCACCTATCGCTGATGGGTCTGGAACGTAACTTCCGTGATAGGCGGGGGATCACTGTATATCACTTTTATTTTATTTCTGTTATTTTATTTATGTCTTTAAAGGTCCTTATGTCCCATGTATTTTATGGGTGGTGCCTCAAAAGGCTGGCCCACCATGACATCACAGCTGCTGGGTCCTCCTTCTGGCCATTTATCCCCAGCCAGTAGTGAGACCCAACAGTGGAGGATTGTAGTTGTAAGCCGTTTATTATGAGTTTTGCCTTTTTCTTTGTATTTTCTGTTTTTGTTGATTTCTGCTTCTGTTTAAGGATTACACAAATTCGAATTGCATACTATACTGCGACTTGGTTGTTTCAGGTTTGACTTAGGGCAATACCTTTTGCCTCATTTTTGCTCCTTTGAGCTTCTTCTTGTATTTTTCTTATTCTGTTATAAAGAAAAAAAAACAACTTTCTCGTTTTTGAAGATTCTTTGTTTATGCCCTTAAAACAACCCAGGAGTTGCAACTCTTCCCTCTTTGAGGCATTTTATTTTGTGAAGTTTTTTATAAACAAAAGGCCAACTAGGCCAAGAAACTGGCCTAGTGTTGGAACTGATCCTAGGAAGGCTGAAGGCCTTCTTCCCTGTAAAAGCCTGTGTTTGTGGGGCCACATCCCTTTATAGCCATGCAAATAGCTCCAGATTACAACAGAAAGGAAACATTTCAATTAGGAAACTGTACAGGCAAACGTGATGAGAGCATACATTGCTGTGGCCGAATTTTTTTCAGACATATCAGATCAATTAATGTCACTGTGTGATGTTGTGTATTTATTTTCAGTTAGTCCTGAGTGTAACCTCCATGTAGTTTATCTCAGATCACATTCTTATTGTCCTTAGGCTTATATACTGTATACAGTACAGTATGCATAATAATGCTAACTTTTGATTAACCTTTATTACATAACTAGCTGTGCAAGCCCGTTCTATAAAAAGCACAGGGTCTAGAAACTATTGAAATCATCAGAAAAAATGTAGAGATGTCAGGTGATGAAAAGGAACTACTCTGTGCATCTCTCTCCTAGGAGGTTTTGTGTTTCTGACGTGCTCGCCTCACTTGTGTATTAGCAGCGAGAGGAAAAGTAAAAGGGATACCGTTTTTGCCAATGTTAGCGGCTAAGCGACTTTGTCTTTCTTCAGTGGTTTCGTTTTGCCGACATGCTCGCCCCACTTGTGTTATTAGCAGCTAAGCGAGTTTTCGGTTTCCTCGGAGGTGGCGCCTTTAACCCGACTCCACCTCTTACTTCGGGGCCAGACAGACACACACACTTCCATGCACAGACATTTACATATAAGATATCTAGGTAATGTGCTTCCAGTGTCATCGTTGTGCCCAAAGAGTGGTCACATTGTGGAGGAAGACGCCCCACCTGCACATTTTACTCTTACTGTGTAAGATTCAGGGGTGTGACTGACAGTTGATCAGGGCATTTGTTTCTCACTACCTCAATATAGGGTCTGATTGATGTTATTACAAATGAATTTCATTTTTTATTGTCAACTGCTATCTGATCGTGAGAAAGATAGAGTCTCTGAAAATGAATCAGGTGCTAGGATTGAGCTGATTGACTTACACTTGTGCAAGTTGCTTTATACAAATTTGCATGTATGTATTTATTTATTTTTAAGACGAGATTTCCAGATTATCAGTAGAAATACTACGTGGCAGCCACAGCACACACACATTTTTCACACAATGCACAGTATTTCCTGTTAACTGGTCTGAAACAGTAGCAGTGCCAGAGTTTCATAAATGATGGGTCTAAATTTGTCATGAGTGGGCTTAATGTTATTTTTATCACTCTTAAATATGCAGTTATTTAAAAAAATGAGAAATCCAGTCATACTATCGTAAATGGTGTTTTTTGTTTTACACTTAAGGTTTGTATAATTAAGGAGCTGGTGGTGGATTTTAGGATGCCCAGGCCCCTCCTGGACCCCGTGATCATTCGAGGTGACTGTGTGCAGAGGGTGCAGACCTATAAATACCTGGGAGTGCAGCTGGATGATAAATTGGACTGGACTGCCAATACTGATGCTCTGTGCAAGAGAGGACAGAGCCGACTATACTTCCTTAGAAGGCTGGCGTCCTTCAACATCTGCAATAAGATGCTGCAGATGTTCTATCAGACGGTTGTGGCGAGCGCCCTGTTCTACGCAGTGGTGTGCTGGGGAGGCAGCATAAAGAAGAAGGACGCCTCACGCCTGGACAAACTGGTGAGGAAGGCAGGCTCTAATGTAGGCATGTAGCTGGACAGTTTGACATCCGTGGCAGAGCGACAGGTGCTGAGCAGGCTCCTATCAATCATGGAGAATCCACTGCATCCACTGAACAGGATCATCTCCAGACAGAGGAGCAGCTTCAGCGACAGACTGCTGTCAATGTCCTGCTCCACTGACAGACTGAGGAGATCGTTCCTCCCCTACACTATTTGACTCTTCAATTCCACCCGGGGGGGTAAACGTTAACATTATTCAAAGTTGTTGTCTGTTTTTACCTACATTTTTATTACTCTTTAATATTGTTTTTTTGTATCAGTATGCTGCTGCTGGAGTATGTGAATTTCCCCTTGGGATTAATAAAGTATCTATCTATCTATCTATCTATCTATCTATCTATCTATCTATCTATCTATCTATCTATCTATCTATCTATCTATCTATCTATCTATCTATCTATCTATCTATCTATCTGAATGTTTTTTGTTAACACTAATTTAAACCTACTTACAAATGGTGAAGATATGTTGACTGCCTACCTTTCATTGATACGTAAGACATATGCAAGGCACAAATGGCTAAATAATATCCATTATAATTTTGACGAGTAGAGCATTAGATAACTGAAAACAGTCCGATCAGCGATTGGCCATTCCTTGCAGTTTGAATATGCATACCTGATATGTGCTTTTCCAGTCTCCGAATACACGAGTGAATCTGTCCTCGACGAGAGTATTATAAAAATGCCAAAACTGCATCTTTTGATATCCCCTATTCCAGCCATGCACTGTTACCTATTGTGTCAATGAGCCACAAAGATTTGCGTCTTACCCGCCGTAACAGAAGTGCGTTGGTGGCTCATGGATAGCAGAGAAATACATAATTTATAAGAGGGGTTTAAAGGACCTCTGAAAAATTTGCTAATTCTCAGGATTTAGCAAATACAAAGCCAAGTGCAGGAATCACGGCCAGATGACCGGAGATGAGAGACTGGTGAATTCCAGAATTGTGTCATTTATTCAAAGTAACAATTTAAAATGATAAACAAGTAAACATGCTATAAGTAAACCAAAATGGTGGAATGCAAAGTCTCTCAGTAACAGTTGATGGTGTGACTTTACTAAATTATAACTTTCTGACACATGACCTAGCTAATCCTTTCGGCATGTGGTGCCTGAGTGGTTGTAGACTTTCCAGCACACTCAGTGCGGTCAGACAAGCACCCCAATCTCTCTCAGAGAGGCTCATGCATGTTTTCTTGTGCACCTGCGCCCGCCTGAAGCCTGTACACTCTGAATTATTTATTTAAAATCACGCATACCACGAACACCACTTCTCACACAGACAGAAATGTCTATCACAGTAGGTACTTTTTGCTTTGCATCATGCAAACACACTTAACGAAGCATTAAAACTTGGACACATCTGAGGACCCTGGTCTGTGAGCAGCAGTTTTGAATATTTGATAAAAGACTACTTCAATTTGTTTTTCAGTAGGAAGTAATTGTCTAATTCTTTCCTTAAAATTTGTATTTGAGAGAGAGAAAGAGAGAGGCAAAGAGGACCAGTTAGTTGATGCCTCGGGCCTATTGAATGAGTCTAGAGAGGAGAGCGGAGTGTTCACTGGGTTTGTGTGGAGGCCGATCTTGAATCTAATTTTATCTCTTGGTTTTATCTATTTATTGGCTTGTTTTGGTTTTCACCATCATCACTGCACTGTTTTATGGATTATTTATTGATAACTATTCATTTATCAAAAATTATTGCACTGCACTTTGACACTGCTTCTTAATTTTTGCCTTTTAATAAGTATGCACATTTGCACTTATACTTGTGTCCTCACTTGCCTTAGTTCATCCTCCATTACAAGCTATAAAATATCCCCTAATAAAGGGTAGTGTCCATGGCACAGAGGGGATAACAGCCGCATATTAAAACTTGTAAAAATCTCCACTACCAGCTATGAATTAATAGATGACACTCCTCACTTTCGTTCCTGGCTGTGTAGTCAGCTCCTCATTTGACTGACATTGTGCATTGAGTGAATGTTAGTATTGCATTTTTTAAATATGCTGGAGTAGAAACAGGCGGCATGATGGCGCAGTGGGTAGTGCTGCTGCCCTGCAGCTGGGAGACCTGGGGACCTGGGTTCACTTCCCGGGTCCTCCCTGCGTGGAGTTTGCATGTTCTCCCCGTGTCTGCGTGGGTTTCCTCCAGGCGCTCTGGTTTCCTCCCACAGTCCAAAGACATGTAGGTTAGGTGGATTGGCGATTCTAAATTGGCCCTAGTGTGTGGTTTGTGTGTGTCCTGTGGTGGGTTGGCACCCTGCCCGGGATTGGTTCCTGCCTTGTGCCCTGTGTTGGCTGGGATTGGCTCCAGCAGACCCCCGTGACCCTGTGTTCGGATTCAGCGGGTTGGATGGATGGATGGGGTAGAAACTGTAAGCAACAATCATGGGTCAGTGTATAAAGAAGATTACTATTAAATTTTGGCTGCATACAATTTTATTAGTATATTGGGTCAGTTAATTTATTTCAGGAACCAGAATTAAATTATTATGTGTATTGTTTATGGGGTTTTTTGGTAAGGTTATGATGTTTCTGTCACTGCCACAGTGAGCTGTCAGTTAGGCTGATAGGTCAAAATGGCATCTGCCTTTAGAAGACGTTTATACTGTATCAACATATTAACTCAAAAGCAACCAGTATGGCCTTTTAAAGTTTACCAGCACAACTTTTTAAGAGATCAACTGACCCAATTGACCCTATGGCGTCAAGGATATGTGTGGACAAATTGAGACTATACATCATATATTTTATCAGCTATAACCAAAAAATATGGGTAGTAATGAGTTATCGGTTTTGCTTGTTTTCACTAAATTTGGTTTTTATTTATGATGTGATATTTAACGGATGAGGTAAAAGTAGGTATTTTGGAATGCCGCATTTAGTATGACAAAAACAAGCTTATAAAAGGTTTAAAAAAATTTGCTGTAAAAGAGCAAAGAATGTAAAGCTGAAGGAATAAGAGCAATTTTTTTACAGATAAAAGGAAAGAGGAATGCTAGAATGCCACAGAATGATGAAAACGTTTTATGGTTTTATTCTGAATGTTATCAAATACATAAATAATATGACAATAGGGGATAAGTGCTTCTGAATCTGCAATTTGAAAGGATTATATTGAAATTTCAGTTTTCAATTGCAATGCAATTTATTGTTATTATACCTTGCTTTATGATGGAAGTCATTAGTTGTGAGTTCCACTGGATCAAAAATGTGAAAAAAATCCATCCATCCATCCATTTTCCAACCCGCTGAATCCGAACACAAGGTGACGGGGGTCTGCTGGAGCCAATCCCAGCCAACACAGGGCGCAAGGCAGGAACCAATCCCGGGCAGGGCGCAAACCTTCTGCAGGTGAAAAGAATGCGTTTTGGAATTTTGTATTTTGTTCTTTTTAATAAAAATGACATTTCTGTATTTCAGCTAGTGATGTATATGTGGATGAACCTTTATTTGGAATCAAGTTCCATCATTTATAATTATAAAACTTTCATATTCTATAGTATAATTTAATTAATTATATCTGTTTCATTCTCATTTTCTCATTTTTGCAGGAGAAGAGGTTGTGAGGAGATTAATATTTACATTGCCCGAAGACAGTGATTTGTTGATTTGTTACGGGGACCCCAGCAACACATCCAGCCTTGACCCAGCATGCACCCCCTCACATACAGAGACACTGATAAGTGGCTCAGTGACTTGATCAATAATAAAGATAATGAAGGATATGTTAATCAAATAATGATGAGAAAAAACAATATTAAACAAAAAGCATGTATGCAGAAGCTTGATGATAACTATTTACATTAGATTCGTAAAACTGAACAGTATAGACACTGATCAGTAAACAACACTCACAAAAAAGTCCAAACACAGTCAAGTACAGCAGGTAGAGATGACGATGTGTGGAATGAAAAACCCTGTGAACAGCCCTCCGAATAAAATGTAAAGTTTTGTCCTACCAGGTTCCAGTTGTAGCATCAAGATTGTCGTGATTAGGAGTGCTCCCCAGACGAAGACATATCCTACCAAGACAAAATCACATGGATAAGCAACAAAAGAACAGCACATACATCCAGATAGAAACTGTAATCCACGGTGGTTGTAGTTGTAATCCAATAGTGTGTGATAACAATAACAACAACATTTATTTCTACAGCACATTTTAATATAAGCAATGTAGCAATGACTTCTTTACAAGATGTCAAAGACAACGCTACAAGAAAAGAGAAGCAAATAAGATTAGGCAATACTACAATAATTGAGAGCTGCGCCGTAAGATGGCTGCACCGACGAGAGCTCCGAGTCATCTTAGCAAAAAGTTATTATTTATTTTCTTATTACTCACTCTCTTTGTGCATACTACTTTATCACACTTTCAGTATGACCGGCAAACACTATTGGAATTACATTCATCAGCCAGTTCGGATTTTACAACAGTCTTTGATATCGCGGACACTGTACTGCCTGGAGTCTTTTGCTTACTCACGCGACGCCGAAGGAAAACAAAGAGGGGGAAACGCGCCGGAGTTCTGTGCCGAAACCAACAGAGAAACAACAAGCCTCCTCTGCCTAGCATCCTGCTCGCTAACGTTCAGTCTCTGGACAACAAATTAGATGAGGTACGCACACGGATAAAGCATCAAAAAGACATCACGAACTGCTGCGTTTTGGCATTCACAGAGACTTGGTTGGAGCCCAGCGTACCCGACTGCGCAGTCACACCAGACGGGTTCACAGTTTATCGGGGAGACAGAACGAAGGACTCAGGCAAGTCGAGGGGAGGGGGTGTGTGCTTTATGGTTAACTCTTCGTGGGCTACGGATGTGTGTGTCTTAAAAACGCACTGTTCACCGGTTCTCGAGCTGCTGATCATTAAAGTTAGACCCTTTTACCTCCCGAGGGAGTTCAGTTCAGTTCTCCTTTCAGTTGTTTACATCCCCCCACAAGCTGATAAAGCTTCGGCTATGAATGAACTGTATGATGTTATCAGTGGACTAGAGAACGCTAACTCAGAAGCAGCATTTATTGTGTTGGGAGACTTTAACAGAACAAACATGAAGAAAGTTCTCCCTAAATACTATCAGCACATCTCTCCCCCCACAAGAGATGATCAAACACTGGGTCATTGTTACACCTTATTCAAGGACTCCTACAAATCCCTCCCTCGACCAGCTTTTGGAAAAGCAGACCATTGCTCTATATTGCTGCTGCCTGCATATAAACAATGACTTAAACAGGAAAAAACGGTTTACAGGGACATCTACAAATGGGACAGTGAAGCTGAGGGGGTCTTACAGAACTGCTTTTAAACAACTGATTGGCAGATGTTTGAGGATGCAGCTGATGGCAACATCAATGAATTCACAGACTCTGTCACAGGTTATATCAGCAAGTGCATTGACGATGTTGTCACTAAAACCTCCATTTGCATATATCCTAACCAGAAACCCTGGGTAAATAGGGAGATTCGGGCTAAGCTCAAGGCGCGGACCTCTGCCTTTGGCTCAAGGGACTCTGATGCATACAAAGCAGCCAGATACGACCTCTGGAGGTCCATCAAGAAGGCCAAACGGGACTACAGGGACAAAGTGGAGTCAAGATACCACAGCTCTGACACCAAGCACCTGTGGTATGGACTGTGCTGCATCACTGACTATAAAAAGAAAAACACAGTCGGTTGTTCAGCCCACTGCATCTCTTGCAGACGAGCTCAACACTTTCTATGCTCGTTTTTATGCAGCCAACAAAGAACAGGTGCTATATCCTCAAGGGGGCAGTGAGTCTGTCACTCTGATCCTTGAAACGTCTGACGTGAGAAGGTCCTTCAAAATGGTCAATCCTTGCAAAGCTCTGGGACCAGATGGCATCCCAGGCCGTGCCCTCAGGGCGTGTGCTGACCAGCTAGCAGGTGTGTTCACCAACATCTTCAATCTCTCCCTGAGGCAGTCAGTGGTCCCCACTTCCTTCAAGGCATCCACCATCATTCCTGTCCCAAAGAAACCGGTGGTCTCCTGTCTGAATGACTATCGCCCGGTTGCACTGACATCGGTCATTATGAAGTGCTTCGAGCAACTGGTCAAAGGTTACATCTGCTCCTCCATCCCCGACACGCTGGATCCTCTCCAATTTGCTTACAGAGCAAACAGATCTACAGAGGATGCCATTGAGCTAACAATAAACACTGCCCTCACCCACCTGGAAAGAGGAAATACATATGTAAGAATGCTGTTCATAGATTACAGCTCGGCATTCAACACCATCATCCCCTCAAAACTCGTCTTGAAGCTTGACGACCTTGGGTTGGGGACGACCATCTGCAGATGGATTTTCTCTTTCCTCACAAACAGGCCCCAGGTGGTGAGAGTCGGCAAACACACATCCTCATCACTCATTTTAAACACAGGAGCGCCGCAAGGCTGTGTGCTTAGCCCCCTCTTGTATTCCTTGTTCACCCATGACTGTGTTGCAAAACACGGCACAAACACCATCATCAAGTTTGCAGACGACACAACCATCATAGGCCTTATCACTGACAACGATGAGACAGCCTACAGAGAGGAGGTGCTGGCATTGAGTAATTGGTGCCTAGATAACAACTTGTCTCTTAACATCAGCAAAACCAAGGAGATGATTGTGGACTATCGAAAACAACAAGGCAGAGAACACCAGGCCATCTACATCAGCGGCATAGAAGTTGAAAGGGTTAACAGCTTCAAGTTCCTCAGAGTAAACATCACCAAGGATCTCTCCTGGACCCTTCACATAGACACTGTGGTCAAGAAAGCTCGCCAGTGGCTCTACTTCCTGAGAAGGCTGAGGAAGTTTGGCATGAATGCCAACACCACCTCAAACATTTACAGGAGTGTGGTCGAGAGTCTGCTGATGAGCTGCATTACCGTCTGGTATGGGAGCTGCTCTGCCAGCAGCCGGAAATCACTACAGAGAGTGGTGAAGGCAGCAGAGCAGATCACGGGCAAGAGTCTTCCTGCCATTGAAGACATTTACCTTCATCGGTGCTTGCGTAAGACAAGCAGCATCATAAAGGACCACAGCCATCCATCACACCAGCTGTTCTCCTTGTTACCGTCTGGCAGACGATACAGGAGTCTGGCTGTTCGGACTACAAGACTTAAGAACAGTTTAAATCACCAGGCGATTCGACTCCTCAATAGCAACACCTGAACACTTACATACAGTTACATTGCACCTACATTGCATTACATCTACATTGCAATACTCGCACACAAACTGTACCTGCACACACTCTGAATACTGACTGGAACATGCATCTGCACTTTATGGAATATGCATCTGTACTCATAAAACATTATCTGTGCAATAACTGTCATTTGTACTTGCTGCTCATTCAACTCATATTGTTCTATAACTTCTTTTAAAACGTACAGATTTTATTTTATATGGCTAGTCTACTTTTAACTTGTAATTTTTTTTTTAATTATTTTTTTAGCTTTATTAGATCTAGGCTGAGTGACTTTTTTTTCTCGTCATACACATTTCATTGTATGTTGACCCTGTGTTAACCTATATGTGACAAATAAACCTAAACCTAACCTAACAAGAACAGGCTTAAAAACAGATAAATATCAAGTAGAAGACTAGCATCTTTATATATAATGTTATGATGCAAGTCTCTAAAGATGAATACAGTGATAAGGTCAGGTGAATAGAAAAAACAAACAAAAAATCCAGTTAGGCCTGAGAAAAAACAAAATCTGAAGGGGTACCAAGGCCAATAGACCACCCAGACCACAATACAGCTGTAGCACCTGTCTTCATTCCACCAGCACAAGGAGCTGCATGGTGCTTTGATCAGGCGATGGTGATGGCATAGATAGCCACCATAGAAGAACTGGAAAAAACAGCACAGAAAAGTAGAGATTAGTAAAGGTTGCAGGTCCCTGAAGAATATAATAATTCTATGCCCATATACGTAGTCTATCAGGAATAAAATTAAAATATAGCTATGAGAAGCCATATCAAAAATTATGGTTTTTTAGAAGTTTTCTAAATGTTCCACAGTATTAGCATAGTGAATTTCAATTGATAAAGTATTCCATATTTTAGGTGCATAAGCCGCCTCACCACTTATTTTCAGGTTGGCTCTTGGAATTATAAACAGAACACCATTAGAAGATCTGAAGTTATGACTTGGAGTGTAGGGGGACAGACATTCCAAAATATAGGACGTAGCAAGATTATATAAGGCTTTGTAAACCATTAGTAGTATTTTTAGTAGTGATGTGTAGAAACAAATAGACAGTTGATCATCATTCCATCTACAGGTATGTCTTTTTGGCTCCTTTTTAAAGAGCCCTCTTAATTATCCTCCTTCATGGCAACCTGTGGGCCCTTTGAATCTGCCAAATGATGTAATACTGCATGGGCTGCTGGGAGTTGTAGGCAATTTTAATATCACTGCTACAAAGGAGCGCCCTGTAAAGGGAGGCTACCGTAAATAAATGTAAATATTAATATATTATCCATCCATCCATTTTCCAACCCGCTGAATCCGAACACAGGGTCACGGGGGTCTGCCGGAGCCAATCCCAGCCATTGGGATGAATTTCCCATTGGGATTAATAAAGTATCTATCTATCTATCTATCTATCTATCTATCTATCTATCTATCTATCTATCTATCTATCTATCTATCTATCTATCTATCTATCTATCTATCTATCTAACACAGGGCACAAGACAGGAAACAATCCCGGGCAGGGTGCCAACCCACCGCAGTATTAATATATTAATAATGTTTAATGTCAATGGTAAATAGCCAGCTACAGTAACAAATAACTAATTTGTACTGTATGTCCGTCTTCTTGCTATGTCTGTTATATGATTTGGTACAGAATTTCTAAAAGCAGAGCTAATATTTGTGATGGGCCATCTGTTGGAATTGAAAGTGCAGTGCATTTTATTGCTATATGCATTACAAAACACATTACAATAGATGGTGCACTGCAGATGTTAACGCTGAATATGTCCAGCAGAGACTAACTGCTGGATGGACAGACATCAGCATATGTACTTTAATTAAAGGCCAAGTGTCTGTGTGTGTGTCTGTGTATCTGTGTCCATCTGGTTGCCAGGTTTAGAAAAAAAATCAAAATAGGCAAAACATCTAGAAGAAGGGTAAATAAAATCTAATAACTGATAACTTGGTGTGGTGGGCAATGTATAAGTGAAAATAATGATAAATTGACATGCACATTGGGAAACCTAAGCTCCAACACAAATAGGCTTGAGTTGCAAAACCAGACCAATGAAGCAGTGACCACCACTGCCAAAGCTAAAGCGAACTTTATTGTCATCTCAGCCATATACAAGTATACAGATAGGCAAAATTGAGAAGCTCAGGGTCCACAGTGTAACAACATGAAGTGCAAATAATAAATTAAAAATAGAACTAAAATTAAAATTTAAAATTTAAACACGGACAAGACAAGACATTGTGCAAAGATAAGACAAAGAAGTAGCAGCAATATTTGCGTGTAGTAAGCAATATGAACATTGATGCAATGTATGGTATTTGCAAGCTAGATACATAAATATAGTCAATAGATATGTAATATAATAAATAAATAAATTAAATAATAGATATAGATAATACAGAAATTATCAGTGCATGATAATAGTTGTTTAAGACGTGTAAACTATGACAGGTCAGAATGTTTCACAGCAGAAGGATATCAAGAGTGTCAAAATCCTTAAAGGTCAGTATGAGATTTTCAGTTCTTTTCTACCTGCACACTCGTCTTTGCAGGACAGTGGCTCACATGTATGAAAGTTCTGTTTATAGAGGTGGTTGAGGCCGTGTGGAAGATCCCAGGGGGCAGCCTGGTGTTAAGGAGTCTAACAGCTTGGAGGTAAACACTATCCTGCAGCCTGGCAGATCTGGCTTTGATGCTGCAGAATCTTCTCTTGGATGGCAGAAGTGTGAAAAGTCTATGTGAGGGGTCTAAGGGGTCCAGCACAATGCTGCAGGCCTTGCGGACACTGTGTTTGTAAAATATGTCCTGTAGTGAAGAGAGAGGCACCCCAATAATGTTTTCTGCTGTCCTATCCTTTACAGGCGCTTGCTGTCAGATATGTTGCAGTTGCCATACCAGATAGTGATGCAGCTGGTCAGAACACTCTCAATGGTGCCTCTGTAGAACATGGTGAGGATGGAAGGGGGAAGACTTGCTCGCTTCAGCTGCCTCAGGATGTGTAGTCTCTGCTGGGCTTTTTTGATTAGTGATGAGATGTTATGCGTCCACATAAGTTCCTCAGTTATGTGCACACAGAGGAACTTGGTACTCCTAACAGTCTCCACATCTGAACCATTGATGCTGAGTGGAATGTGGGCACGATGTGATTTTCTGAAGTCCACGATTATCTCTTTTGTCTTGTCGACATTTAGAGATAGATTGTTGTCTTCACACCATCTCTGTATGCTGTTTCATCATCCCTGCTTATCAGTCCCAGCACCATCGTATCATCTGCAAACTTGATGATGTGGTTGGTGTTGTGCGTGGCTGTGCAGTTGTGAGTCAGTAGGGTGAAGAGCAGTGGGCTAAGCACACAGCCCTGCGGCGCTCCAGTGCTCAGTGTGATGATGCTGGAAGTGTTGCAGCCCATTCGAACTGACCGGGGCCTCTCTTTCAAGAAGTCCATGATCCAGTTGCAGAGGGTGGTGTTCAGGCCAAACCTGCTCAGTTTTACAATCAGCTTTTGAGGGATGATTGTGTTGAAGTCTATGAATGGCATCCTGACATATGTGTCTTTTTTATCCAGATGTGTCAGGGAGAGGTGAAGGGCAGAGCATATGGCATCCTCATATTGACCTGTTTGAGCGGTATGCAAACTGAAGAGGGTCAATGCATTTTCTCAGCAAAACATTTTGACTATTAGAGTGGTCATTTTGACAAGTGACACTGAGAGGAAGCAGTGAAAACCTGCACGTCTATACAAAGTAAAAGAAGACCGCCGCAAGGGGAAGGGTTTAGGTGCATATTATTATGCCAGATCAAATGGACAACCCATGTAATATATCAAATAAAAAACACATACTGTACATAAGCATAAGCACAGATATGTTTGTTAGAATAGCCAGTGGCGGCTAACCAGTCTTTCTCTAGCATATTGCTGGCTAGAGGTTTTAGTTTTCTGTTCTCGTTGGCCATTTGACCATAGCATTGGCCTTATTGTTATAATCATTGCACACTTAATTGATTAAGTTAAACTACATTTAGCAATTTAACACAGAATTAAGGACTCAACAGGTCATCCATTTGAAGCTAAGCATATTCGGGCCCAGCCATTACTTGGATGAGAGACCATCTAGGGACAGCTTGGGTTGGTTCTGGAAGGTGCTTACCCTGAAGTCGGAATGTGGTTCCCAATGCCCCAGTGCAATTATGGAGACACTGTGTTATAAAAATGGTGCCATCCTTCAGGTGAGACATAAAACTGAGGTCTTAACTCTCTGTGGTCATTAGAGATCTACCTGGGCATCTTTTGAAAAGAGTAGGGTTTATCCTGACATCCTGGCTAAAATTGCCCATCACAGCCTCGTCCATTCTGGCTCCCTAATCATCCCCTGTCTCTAACTGGCTGTCTCTGTCACTGCTTTACCACCTAACAGCTAATGTGTGGTGAGTGTACTGGAGCAAAAATGGCTGCGATTACATCATCCATTTGGATGCTGCACATTGGTGGTGGTTGAAGTGGCTCCCACAGTCACATGTAAAGTGCTCTGCGTAGTGAGAAAAGCACTATATAAATTTAATTAATAATAATAGTTACTTCTTTATCTACTGTATATTATGTAAGTGCGTATTGATTTATTTGTATTTGCTATTTTTGGTATTTCATTTATTTATTCATTTATATACTTTTTTCAAATGTATTTTTTTCTCTTTAACATTTTGTAAAGCACTTGACTTGTATGAAAATTGAGTGGTGGCTCTGAGGCTAAGGATCTGCGCTGGTATTCTGAAGGTTGCCGGTTCGAATCCCCGTCAATGACAAAAACAAATCCTACTCTGCTGGGCCCTTGAGCAAGGCCCTTAACCTTCAATTGCTCCAGGGGCGCCGTACAATGGCAGACCCTATACTCTGACCCCAAGGAGTATGCGAAAACGAACAAATTCCTAATACAAGAAATGGTATAAGGTGAAATAAAGAACAAAAAAAAATCGTAAATGTTGTTGTTGTTTCATGGGAGTAAGCTGCCGTGAGATATGATGTGCTTTCTCCACCTTAAAAATATCATTTCCCTCGGTGGCTCAACCATAAAATGTCACTCTGTTCGGCAGCCCTTCCTAAACTTCTTTAAAAGTTTTCACTTTGACGTCCCCACTTAATAGGCTTTGACGATTGTACCTCAATTAGTTGGTCTTCTGGACGTTTTCTTTCCTTCTGTCCCTTCCATCTTCTTTTTATAAATATGCCTCTTCTTCTTTGTTTATTATAGTTGGTTTTCATTTTACAGTCAGTCATTTTTCTAACCTGAGCAAGGGTGCAGGGGGTGCTGGAGCCTATCCCAGCTAGAATAGAACAAACCCAGAACAGGGCGCCAGTCTATCGCAGGGCAAACACACAAACACACCCAAACCACACACTTGGGGCAATTTAATGTGGCCAATTTCACCTAACCTGAATGTCTTTGGACTATGGAAGGAAATTGGAGCAGACATGGGGAGAACATGCGTGGAGAACCCTGGTCTCCTTACTGCAAGGCAGCAGCACCACCACTGCACAACCGTGACACCCTTATAGCTGGTTTTATACAATTTAATTGTGTACAAATGCTTCTGTGTCCTTACTCTTGTATGTGGTCCCGCTTAAAATTTCTGTTTTAAATTAAACATATCAGGCAAATAATTGCTTCCTCTCGACAGAATCTTTAAGAAAGGAGGAGAGGAGCACACGCTGATGCAGCGCATTGCCGCACCCACCACATGACGAATCAACTCGGGATCCCTGATTAGAACCTGAGTGCAGCCATGCAATGGGTGACACCTCAGCACCACACAAGTTCAGATGGAAAGGAACCAATGTGAGGTTTTTATGGTGGCCAGAGTGCCAATTCTGCCACTAACCCCCAGGTTTTTCCCTGCATGTTGGAGGGCTTACATGCAGGGCTGGATGCAGATTAACGTCATACCCAGGATGATTCAAGGGCCTTGCTCAAGGGCCCAACGGAGTAGTCACTTGGGATTTGAACCAGCAACCTTCCGATTATCAGTGCAAATCCCTAGCCTCAGAGCCACCACTCCACCCCATAATCTTATAAAATATCTGCACAATATAAATGATTTTTTTGTTTGTCGATTGATTGATTGATTGATTGATTGGCTGTAATATCTGTCCTGTTTCTGCTTATATATGCATCTGAATTTCCCCATGGGATTAATGAAGTTGGTCTAATCTTATCTAATAAAATTGAAATGATAAACCCATAAAACTATAAAGGTTCAGTAGTATATTATTGCTACTATTTGTCAAAAAAAATATATATTTCATGAAACTTTTTCAATGGAATAAGCATACAATAATAAAGTCTGCTGTAAATACGTTTGACTGAGATGTTTTGAAATAACTTCATAAATAGAAAATATGACCAAAATAGCAGTATATTTATTTTGAAAATCAATTTAGCTAAATAAGACCAATGTAATGCATGTGTATTATTGGTAAATATATGCATTGTACTTAAATCTAACAAACCTACTGAACAGGCATATTTGAAGAATACACGATGTGCTCATCACAGCTGAATGAAGAGCTTTTTAATATGCTTTGTTTACAATAAAAGGTCATGTAGAAGATTACATGAATATGCAAACTATGGCCTTCACACTTATCATATTTAACAGCAACAATAAAATATCTCCCCCGTATATTACATGCAGCCGTCTATTCCCCAGACTAATTAAAATGATTATGCGTACTTTGGTCACATTGGTTTGATTCACTGATTGACAGAGAGCCTCCTTAGGATTCAAAGATGGTTCAGCTCATCCACTGAGTGACAATAAAAAGAAGAAAATATTTTTTCTTTTTATTAGAAACAAAAACATGCTGATTCTAATTAAGGATTGCTGATGACAGTGGTGCTTTCTTTCTTTTCAAAACCTATTTTTTTTCCTTATTTTAAAGCAACTCTCACATTAAATCAATGCAGAATGTCATTAAGCCCTAATTTATACTATAAGACACAAAGCAGAGACCAGTCCTGACGCGGGGTGCCAGTCCATTACAGAGCACACCAGTGCACTCGACGCTCACATTTTGCCTCGTCACTTAAGCTAATCTTTATGTTTTTAGAATGTGGGAGAAAAACCTCCACACTTATGGGAAGAACGTACAAAATTAGTAGTGCTGTTGGGAGGTAAGCATCGTGTTGTGCTTCCTCAACAGTCGATCTGTTTTACAATATTTAGTGTAAAAAGAGTTATTTTGTGGTATGTCAAAGAGCATTAAACATTTTCATTACAAAGTGCTAGGAAGTTGGAGCCTATCCTGACAGCACTGGGTGCAAGGCAGGAATTCTCCTGAATGGAACAACATTCCATTATAGGCCACAGTAGCTCATACTGGGCCGGTTTAAAGCCAACACTCCACCTGATCTGCACGTCTGTGGGATTTGGGAGAAGCCATAAAGGTCTAAATGGACATGAAGGGAATATAAAAATTACACATGCAGCTCTGAGACACTCTGCTGCCCAAATGTAATTAACTTAAAGATTTCACACCATAGCTTTGACTTGTATTTTTGAAATTCTGTTTTTTTTTTTTTTATAATTATTATGGTTTTGATTGAAATGTTCTTGTTTTTTTGTAGAGTGGTGCAGTGGTCAGTGCTTGTTGCCCAGTGGAGCCTGGGTTTGAATCCATCACCCAGAGGTTGTCTGTGTGACTTTTGCAAATTTTCCCCTCTGTCTGGATGGTTTTTACTTCCAGGTAGCCTTGTGTTTGTCCCACGTCCCCTAAGAAGTGTGTTAGGTGAATCTGCCATTCCAAATTAGCCCTGACAGATCGTATGGGTTCTGGACAGCCAATCCTAATAACATTGCCTCCTGTAATAATACGGAGACCTGCAGAGGGCGCTTCTTTGTGTTTTTAAAGCACTAAATAATCTGGCTCCTCCATATATTTCAGATGTCCCCATCCAATATTCTTCCTCCATGGCTCTGAGATCATCTTCTCAGTTGCACTTATCAGTGCCACCTTCTCAACCTCATGATGATGGCGCTTTATCAGTGCCTGCTCCAAAATTCTGGAATGATTATTTGTCAGAACTGCTTCCACGGTCCTGACATTTAAACTCCATTTAAAGATGCATCTTTTCTTCTCGGGCGTTTGGAGAAACTGAATAATGTTTTTGCTTTGGTTTGGCATGTAAATCGTTATGGTGTTTAAACACTGGGGTTTGGAGACCAAATAGAATTGTCTTTGTTTTTATAATTTTATGCAGTGTTGTTATGTCACAATTTTATTTTCGGTTTACTTTGTACGGCAATTTACGCTGTACAGCACTTTGGTGTATCTGTTTGCTGTTTTAAAATAAATTTTTCCTTGATGTTGCTCTGATCCCCCTACTGTAAATGCTTTCTGGAATTCATAGATTCAAGTATTCAACATTAATGTGGGACTAAACATCTATTCATGGAAACATAATAAACCAGGAAATACAAAAAAAAATTGTGCTCATGGTTCAAACCCATCAAAGAGTTATCACCATTATGGAATCCAATGTGGAAGAAATTTTTTAAGCAGACAACCCCCCACCCCAAACGGAATGCCCCGATTCCAGCAATATAACACAAGCAGGAGAAAGTGAATATGATCATTATTCTTTATCTAAATCTTGCAAGAGGCAACAACACATTTTATTAGCCAGTGTTGCAAAGAAAAGAGTGTCCTTTGCTCTCTATTTATACAATTCATTGATTAGATCACTACTTAAAAAGGAATTCATTACATAATCAGAAAACTTTTAACGTGATTTGTTACACCCAGTTGCTAACGGGACATGACAAACGTTGATACCTGAAATGACCAGAATTTAACCCCAGTCCACTACGCTGATTGATAATCCTGTTAGCTTAGGATATATGTGACTTTTTAAATGTATTATTATTATTCCTACTTTAAGAGATGTGTGAGAATTTGCACGTTCATCCTGTTATTCTCATGGTTTGTCAAATAATGGTCTAATTTGTAATCCAGCTGGGTACATCAACATGAAACTTAGTACTAAGCAAAATATAGAAAAATGATTATACAGTACCTTAAAATATAACATTTTCTCTTAAGCGTTATATAAAAATAATAAAATGCATTTATCACAGTGTATAATAAAATAACGGCATCAATTTGTAAGCATAAGCTCAGAAGGATATGAGATTCAGACACATGCTAGGTGCACATTGGACCAGGGTTCAAATTCAACGATTACATGAATCACACACAAAAAGAACAGTGCAGATGACAAATGGGATATTTGCATTTCAGGAAGCAGTGACAAAAGGCTCACCATATTAAAACACAGGTATTTGTTTAACCCTTTATACAAACATACTCTAATGTTCCGGTTAGAGTGTAATGTTATGGCTCCAAAATCCGTACTAACCCCTACTTTCTCTTCTGTTCTTTTTTCCGTTTTTCTGTGGTGGTGACCTGCACCACTACCACCTAATCAAAGCACCGTGATGTTCCTACATTGATGGATTAAAGGCCAGAAGTCCATGTGACCGTCATCATCAAGTCCTTCCATGAAAACCCTGAATACAATGAGGACTGATCACTTATGTTAGGTAGAATGCCTAGAGGGGGCTGGACGGTCTCATGAACTTTGAACTCCTGCAGATTTTCTTTTTTTTTCTCTCCAGCCGTCTGGAGTTTTTTTTTTGTTTGTTTTTTCTGTCCTCCTTGGCCATCAGACCTTACTTTTATTCTATGTTAATTAGTGTTCTCTTATTTTAATTCTTACTTTGTCTTTTTTCTCTTTCTTCATCAAGTAAAGCACTTTGAGCTACATTATTTGTATGAAAATGTGCTATAGAAATAAATGTTGTTGTTGTAATGAACATGTTGTTGAGGCCACAGGAGAAAAACCAAAGAACCCAGAGAGAGAGCTATGTAAATGTAGAAGTAAAATTATTAGGTTTGAATACACAATGGGAGGTCTGAATTCGAAAGAACTCCTTATAAGATGGACTTAGGAATCATAAAGGATTTGACAGTATCAACTACCAGACAGTGTTCAAAAGCCATTAAAAAGGCTAACAGAATGTCAGGTTATATAGCGCCTTGATATGTACAGTACACGTCCAAAGAGGTTCTGCTCAATCATTAGAACGCACTGGTGAGGCGTCATCTGGAGTACTGTGTGCAGTTTTGGTCTCCAGGCTATACAAAAGGACGTAACAGCACAGGAGTAAGTCCAGAGAAGAGAGACTAGGCTGATTCCAGGGCTACAGGGGATGAATTATGAAGAAAGAATAAAAGAGCTGAGTCGAACCCTTTTAAGCAAAAGATGATTAAGAGGAGACATGAGGGAAGTGTTTAAAATTGTGAAGGGAATTAGTAGGGTGGATCAAGACTGTTACTTTAAAATGAGTTCATCAGGAACACGAAACACTTGTTAGGGGTAAATTTCACAGAAACATTAAAGTTCTTCACACAGAGAATGGCAGACACATGGTAGTGTTGTAGACAGTAGGACTTTAGGGACTTTGAAAACTCAAATTGATGTTATTTTAGATGAATTAAGTAGATAGGACTGGCAAGCTTTTTTTAGGCTGAATGGCCTGTTACAATACAATACAATACAGTTTATTTTTTGTATAGCCCAAAATCACACAAGAAATGCCACAATGGGCTTTAACAGGCCCTGCCTCTTGACAGCCCCCCAGCCTTGACTCTCTAAGAAGACAAGGAAAAACTCCCAAGAAACCCTTGAAGGGAGAAAGTGGAAGAAACCTTGGGAAAGGCAGTTCAAAGAGAGACCCCTTTCCAGGTAGGTTGGGTGTGCAGTGGGTGTCAAAAGAAGGGGGTCAGTACAATACAATATAATACAATACACAGAACAGAACAAATCCTCAATAAAAAATAAAAATTTTTTAGAAGTTCTCGCCTAGACTGTTCTAATGTTCTAATGAACAAATGTAGACACATGGAGAACAAGCAACAGCCATGTATGAGATTTGAGCTCAGGGTACAGGATCAATCAGGCTGCTCCACCATGCTGCCAAGTACAGTGAGGAACATAAGTATTTGTACACCCTGCGATTTTGCAAGTTCTCCCACTTAGAAATCATGGAGGGGTCTGAAATTCACATTGTAGGTGCATTCCCACTGTGAGAGACAGAATGTAAAAAAAAAATTCAGGAAATCACATTGTATGATTTGTACAGAATTTATTTGTATTGCACTGCTGCACATAAGTATTTGAGCACCTGAGAAAATCAGTGTTAATATTTGGTACAGAAGCCTTTGTTTGTAATTTCAGAGGTCAAACGTTTCCTTGACCAGGTTCTTGACCAGGTTTGCACACACTGCAACAGGGATTTTGGCCCACTCCTCCACACAGATCTCCTCTAGATCTGTCAGGTTCCGGGGCTGGCGCTGAGCAACACGGAGTTTCAGCTCCCTCCAAAGATTTTCGATTGGATTTAGGTCTGGAGACTGGCTAGGCCTCTCCAGAACCTTGATATGCTTCTTACGGAGCCACTCCTTGGTTATCCTGGCTGTGTGCTTCGGGTCATTGTCATGTTGGAAGACCCAGCCACGAACCATCTTCAGTGCTCTGACTGAGGGAAGGCGGTTATTGCTCAAAATCTCACAATACATGGCCCCATTCATCCTCTCCTTAATACAGTGCAGTCGTCCTGTCCCCTTCGCAGAAAAGCACCCCCAAAGCATTATGTTTCCACTCCCATACTTCACAGTAGGGATGGTGTTCTTGGGATGCAACTCCTCCTTCTTTTTCCTCCAAACACGGCGAGTGAAGTTTAGACCAAAAAGTTCTATTTTGGTCTCATCTGACCACATGACTTTCTCCCATGCCTCCTCTGGATCATCCAGATGGTCATTGGCAAACTTCAGACGGGCCTGGACATGTGATGACTTGAGCAGGGGAACCTTCCGTGCAATGCGTGATTGGAAACCATGACGGCATAGTGTTCTACCGACAGTGACCTTTGAAACTGTGGTCCCAGCTCTCTTCATGTCATTGACCAGCTCCTCCTGTGTAGTTCTGGGCTGATTCCTCAACTTTCTTATCATCTGTGATACCCCACGAGGTGAGATCTTGCATGGAGCCCCAGTCCGAGGGAGACTGACAGTTGTCTTTAGCCTCTTCCATTTTCTGACAATTGCTCCAACAGTTGATCTATTTTTCATCAAGCTGCTTGGCAATTGCCCCGTAGCCCTTTCCAGCCTTGTGGAGGTCCACAATTTTGTCTCTGGTGTCTTTTGACAGCTCTGTGGTCTTGCCCATGGTAGTAGTTGGAGTCTGACTGGCTGTGGGGTGGACAGGTGTCTTTAAAGAGCTCAGACAGGTGCTACTAATTAAGATTACTAAGTGGAGTAGAGGTGGACTTCTTAAAGGCAGAGTAACAGGTCTTTGAGAGCCAGAATTCTTGCTGATTGCCAGGTGTTCAAATACTTACGTGCAGCAGTGCAATATAAATAAATTCTGTACAAATCATACAATGTGATTTCCTGAATTTTTTTTTTTACGTTCTGTCTCTCACAGTGGGAATGCGCCTACAATGGGAATTTCAGACCCCTCCATGATTTCTAAGTGGGAGAACTTGCAAAATCGCAGGGTGTTCAAATACTTTTGTTCCTCACTGTACAAGTGCTGTATATATTCACTTCTCATTAATTGCCAATATAGCAATAATAATAACTGATTTTAGATCGCTGTCTTTGTTTTTAAAAGTTACAATGAATGTTCAAAAACTACTGTGCTATATTGCACAGGTAACAGTAGCCAGAATAAAACAAAGGGCAGTAAAGCACTAAGGTTGACATTGCAAGAAGGAAAGCTATTCTACAGATTAAATAAGAACAGAAGTCTAAAACCTAAAAACTCATTAAAGTTTGAGTCATTAAAAAGATCAGTGAACAGAGATAAAATATTAAGTAAAAATTAATAATGGATATATTCAAGATAAGCAAAGAAAATGCCTGAAGAAGCAGCGCATTAATTTTGTACATTCCCCGTGTCATAAATAGCTGCTAGCTGTACTTTCTTATTTCAGGCTGCATTTACTTGATAATAGCAGGTTACAATTAGAATTAGTGACCAGCGGCAGCCTGAACACTGACAGCCGATGCCTTGCGGTGGTACAAATTAAATTGGATTACTTTGGGACCTCAGTTAGCTCAGTTAATTGGTTCTGCATACCTGAACATGAACCCAAACTTGTGTTATCTGCATGCTATTGTGTTAATGTTAATGCTACTAACCTGTCACAATACGGTCTAATGGTTTAAATTTACTACAAATTTTTCCTTTGGCATAATCATTATGAACATTGCCATTATAGTAAAAAAAATTGCAAGAGTATTTGAACAGAGCCAATAAAAAACATAAAGGGTTTATCCTTTGTCAGAAATGCAGCATAGAGGTAAAGTGCACATCACTACTACCACACAACTCAAAGAGACCGGGTTCAAGTCCCAGGCTGGTTGTTTCCTTTGTGAAGTTTGTATGTTCCTTACTTACCTGCTCAATGTGCTGCTTCTTCTATATTTTGCTTTAAATTGGTCCTGCATTGTATTAAGTTTATTGGTATATCTATCCACCTTCTCAATGGTCTCCATAGCTAAAATTTCAGATCAGTTTTTTTTTTCTGACCTTATCACATCTTCTCACAAGTTTCTGTATCAAAACTAAATTAATAGGTACCAGTAACAGCACACTACACAATAGCGTGCAGTGAATACACTTGACTTCAACATTCCTAGTTTTCATCCTCTTTTCTCTGTATGTTTAACATTCATTTGCTCAGAGGTTGATGCGCTTGCTGCTTCCTAAGCAGCTCTTCTTTTCTCCACCCTAGTGGCCCGCTTCTTCTCTTCTTCCGTCAGCATCTTTTCGCATTAAAACTGATTAAGTCAGTGTTTGTGTTGCAATTATTTAGTACGTTTTCTTTACTTTTTCACTTAAGGTGGCACTTAAGTCTTTAATCTGCCTCAAGAATAAAGAAGTAAGGTAAGTGATGGCAAAGGTGGTAGGGATGAGAACGGCGCCCGTATGCATGTGCCACATGGCTGCCCTGCTGGACGCTGCCGAGAGTTGATTCTTCAATAAAATAAAATAAAAATAAAAAGAGGAATAACCTTGGAGGTCAATCATTGCCCCGAAATCGGATAGTAGATGTCACATAGTATATGTGTACCAAATTTCAGGTCAATAGGTCAAACAATTTGTGAGCTACAGGTGATGTAAAATGCTGCACAGACAAACAAACAGCCACAGTAGCATATTATATATAAAGATAGGTTTTCTTTATATTAGTACATTAAAAACAAATTGAAGAGAACAGGCTATTCAGCCCGTTAAGCTTGTCAATCCAGTGCCAAAGAGGCTTTGAAGGATGTATAGCATGTGCTAAAGAAAAACCTGAATGAAGGAAAGGAAGCATACAAAGTTAAAATAGATGCCCCTTCGGTATCAGCGTTCAAATCCTGCCTGAAGACTCACTACTTCAGTTTAGCACACCCTGACTAGAGCTGCTGATTAACTGTACATACTGCATCTCTGTTGTTAGTCATTAGCACTAAAACATAAGTAATATGATTGTGATAATTTGTTACTAATCCTCACCTATTCTGTTTCTCTTCTCGGTACTCAAAATGTGGCACTTGGTATAGGGGTCCTTTCATCGGATTGGCTGACACAGCGCTGTCTCGGCTGTGGAATGGCCAATAGGGGGAGGCAGCTTGATGGCCGAGGTCTTCAAGGCTCTGAACAAATCCAGATCGTATTATGTGATACCATTTACTGTTGAATTCTGCTCTGTACTTGTAATATTTCTATTGCACTATTATACAGTAATCCCTCCTCCATCGCGGGGGTTGCGTTCCAGAGCCACCTGCGAAATAAGAAAATCCGCGAAGTAGAAACCATATGTTTATACGGTTATTTTTATATTGTCATGCTTGGGTCACAGATTTGCACAGAAACACAGGAGGTTGTAGAGAGACAGGAACGTTATTCAAACACTGTAAACAAACATTTGTCTCTTTTTCAAAAGTTTAAACTGTGCTCCATGACAAGACAGAGATGACAGTTCCGTCTCACAATTAAAAGAATGCAAACATATCTTCCTTTTCAAAGGAGTGCGTGTCAGGAGCAGATCATGTCATAGAGATAGAGAAAAGCAAACAAATCAATAGGGCTGTTTGGCTTTTAAGTATGCGAAGCACCGGGGCACAAAGCTGTTGAAGGCGGCAGCTCACACCCCCTCCGTCAGGAGCAGAGAGAGAGAGAGAGAGAGAGAGACAGAGTTTGTTTTTCAAGCAAAAATCAATACGTGCCCTTCGAGCTTTTAAGTATGCGAAGCACCGTGCAGCATGTCGTTTCAGGAAGCAGCTGCACAAAAGATAGCAACGTGAAGATAATCTTTCAGCATTTTTAGACAAGCGTCTGTATCGTCTAGGTGTGCGAACAGCCCCCCTGCTCAATCCCCCTATGTCAGGATCAGAGAAAGTCAGCGCAAGAGAAAGAAAAAAGTAAGCCGGGTAGCTTCTCAACCATCTGCCAATAGCGTCCCTTGTATGAAATCAACTGGGCAAACCAAATGAGGAAGCATGTACCAGAAATTAAAAGACCCATTGTCCGCAGAAACCCGCGAAGCAGCGAAAAATCCGCGATATATATTTAAATATGCTTACATATAAAATCCGTGGAGTGAAGCCGCGAAAGGCGAAGCGCGATATAGCGAGGGATTACTGTATTGTATCAAGGATTACTTGTGTTCTGTTCTGTGTATTGTATTGTATTTAACCCATTTTTTGACACCTACTGTATGCCCAACCTACCTGGAAAGGGGTCTCTCTTTGAACTGCCTTTCCCAAAGTTTCATCCATTTTTTCCCTACTAGGTTTTTTTTTTGAGTTTTTTCCTTGTCATCTTAGAGAGTCAAGGCTGGGGGGTGTCAAGAGGCAGGGCCTGTTAAAGACCATTGCGGCACTTGTGTGATTTTGGGCTATACAAAAAATAAATTGTACTGTACTGTATTGTATTGTAAAACAAACACTCAAAATAACAAGTAAAATGACTGAACATCATTACTGGACTTAAGCAATTCAGGGCTCAGGTGCTAGAAGAAGATCTGGACAAAGCTAACACCCAAAATCTATTTTTTAATATTAATTTAATTTAATTTTTTTCCCTCCCACCGCCACCTTCTTCATATGGCCAGTTTCTATGCACCATCCCTAATGCATCAGCAACTCCTGCCATGTCAACTGGAATGGCCAGTGACAACTCCATCTATGACCATCAATGTGGCCTGTCCATAAGTGACCAAAGCTGTGGGACTAAATGGACTAAATGGAGTCAGTCCTTGAGTTCTTAAGGCCTGTGCTGAGCAACTCTGTGGTGTCCTAACTCACGGTTCAGTCTGTCACAAAGGGTCCAGATAGTGCCGCTACTGTGGAAAACATCTTGCATTTTTCCTGTTCCAAAGAAGGCAGGGGCCTCTTCAGCTAATGACTACAGACCAGTGGCACTTACATTTCACATTATGAAGACCTTTCAGACATTGGTCCTGGACTGTATGGTTCCTCTTGTGGTAGACCACCTGGACCCACTGCAGTTTGCCTATTGGACAAAAACTGGAGTATCTATTTACTCCACAAGGCCTATTCTCACCAGGACAAAGCTGGCAGCACTGTGAGGATTCTGTTTTTTGGTTTCTCCAGTGCCTTCAATACGATCCACCCATCGCTGTTAAAGGGTAAACTCGGAGATATGCAATTGGATGAGCTTATGATGTCCTGAATAATGGGCTACCTGTCAGGCAGACCACAGTTTGAGACTCAAGGACTGTGTGAGCACCACAAGGAACAGGCCTCTTCACTCTGTACACCTCTGACTCCAAATATAACAGCAGGTCACGTCGCTTGCAGAAACTCTCAGATGATTTTTGCACTTTTTGCAAAATGTAATTTGTAATTGTAATTGATTACATACTGCCTAAAGAAGGGGCCTGCGTTGCCTCGAAAGCTTGCATATTGTAATCTTTTTAGTTAGCCAATAAAAGGTGTCATTTTGCTTGACTTCTCATTACAACCATTTTGCCCTGAAATGTGGATATTTCTACAGATTGTGTTTTTGACTTTGTTTGCTAGGATTGCCTTTGGCAACTCAATTTTTTTGTTCTTTTGAACCTTTTTTGTATTTTTCCTAATGAACTGAATAAATCCTCAAAAGATTTCTTGTGGCCATAGTCTGTGCAAGCCAGGGGTTGACGGTAATCTTCTCCCATGTAGAACATTTTGAGTTGTGTTCTGGGACATTACAGAATATATTTTTGAACTTAGAGAGTGAAGCACATTTTCGCCCATTGTAGGCCAAAGCAGGCTTTGGTAATTTTAGTGTTAGAATGTATATAAATGATCTGGATGGGAATATAAATTACAGCCTGGTTAAGTTTTCCAGATGATAATAGTAGCAGTTCACAGCATTGACCCCACGGGGACACCACTCTTAACATCACACAATTCTTATGAGGTTCCTTGCACCATAACCCTTGTCTTCCTGTGTTTAAGCTAGTTTTACACCCATCTACACACTACACCCTGAACTTTCAGTTTTATGCCCATCTCCTCATGATGGACCTTATCAGATGCCTCTGAAAATCAGAATCAGAATCTCTTTAATTCGCCAGCACCTAATGTACTGGAAATTGACTTGGTAGATTTCCTGTACATTAAGTACTGGCAAATAAAATCAATATAAACAAGATCATATGCACCTCTCTGCATACTGTATTCTCTGTCTAAACACAGTGTGTCTTATAATATTACAATCATCAGATCCTAATGGTTCAGCTCATCCTACCCACTAAATTGTGTCATTGTTGTTATAGAATACTAAATCTAGACAGGCATCCCTTCTAGTTAAAATTTTACTTACAGAATTAAAATACAAGATGCTGATTATATTCCTGTCAAGAGTGGTAATATAAGATGAGAGAGCATGTTGCAAAACTACACAACATCTAAAACAATTAGGGTACTACTTAGCAAGCACCCATGGGTGCTCCTGACCCACAGCCATCTCTAAACAGTAGCCATCAATCTGTTGCAGTCAGTTAGCCTGTGGACGGCCCTTCAGTTGTTACCCCCTCGCGTGTTCTTCTTGCACAGTGATTCTCAAAGTGTGGTCCCCAAGTGTGAGTCAAGTGTTCAGCAGCCATCAGGTCAAAGCTGCTGAGACATTAGTTAGTTATGTACTTCCATAAATATTTGCTTGTGACAATCTTGTGTGCTAGTTGACATCGGCAGAGCTTAACCAATATAATTAGATCCATGAGAAATGGCTCTACAACTACCACGCCGAAGCCCACTGTCTATCTTTCTTGCCGACGTTAACAATTTGCTTCAGTTTGACCCCTTCTGATTCGCTCCTGCTTGTTTGTTGTAGTCACTCATCTACTGTATCTCTCTTACATGCATCATGTCTTCACCATCAGTCTCTCTTCTGATAGGTCTCTGCACATGTCTATCTTCTAAATTCATTTTGATGTCAGACTAGCGAACCTACGTCTTGGCCTTCCACTCGATGCACACATCCATGCTGTCAGATTGCCTACTGTTAATCAGTCTACTTGGGTTATTTTGGATCTCTAGGACTTTAAAATGCAAATCCATCAAAGTTGGGTTTGAATTTGAGCTTATTTCACATAAATACCTTTCATATAATAAATCTGACAAACGTAACGTATACTGTATATACTCACGGTTAAGATCTCCTGTGGATAAGTTGGATAAGTGGATAATTTCTGGTATTTTATAATGTCAGTCATATAAGTCAAATGCGGAAAACTTGCACTATTGGTCCAAGAGATTATGATATGCTAACGTCCACCTGAGAGAGTAACCATGGAGCACACTGTCTTTTTTTTTCTATGTATTGTGCCTACATGACCACACGGTAATACCTGAACTATTCTGAAGCAACTTTTGCACTGTTTTGTGTTTTTTGTAAAACACATTTATCGTAAGAGCATCCCTTATATACAATGGAGCGTTCGGCCAGAAGAAAATATGAAGCTGGTTTTAACTTAAAAGTAGTTGAAGTGGCAAAAGAAATTGTTAACCATGCTGCTGCAACAAAATTTGATATGTCTGAGAAACTGGTGTGAGATTGGAGGAAGCAAGAAGATGTAAAAAAAAAATTTAAGTGTCACATTTTTGAATGGGCGTATAAGGCAGGGTCTGATTTTATGATTTATTTTTCTGGTTTCAAGACCTGACTTATACACAAGTATATACGGTAATTGCACTAACAGGTGACTGAAATTCCTAAGCGGTCAATTTTTAGATTTAACTTGTAACGGCCGACCCCTTTTACCCAGCCGGCAGCTACACCTCCAAGACCAGTGGCCTGGATAATTAACTGAGAAATAATCTAACTATCAAGCCGTACTTCTTACCAATTAAACTTTCCCCCCCACAATCGACGGTGAAAAATATAAGCACACACAAACAGGATGTAAAAAACAGATTATATGTATTAAATGAAATATCAAAATAGAAACATATAAATATCCCTCCACCCCAGCAATAAGACACCACCAAATATATATATACACACAACAAAAACCCTCCCTTGTCCCTGTAATAAATAAACACACAACACGAAAACAACAATGAATGATAAACTGAAAATGAATGAGAACGTGAGTCCGGTAATAATGAAACTGTCCTGAAAGCGGATGACTGAATTAGTGATATTGAGTTGTTTGATTCTCCCCGGAAAAAATGGAACAGCCTCACCGTGAATCCTCGTGTGTATGGTGGATGATTAAGTCCTACCCCGGGGTCTTTCGTGGTGAGGTCCTTGAAATAAATCCGGCTGATGGAAAAACAAACTGGATTGGCAAGCGCGATGTGGACAATAACTGGTACAGGTTGCTCGTGGTCATGATGGTGAAACAAAATCTCCTTCTCTCCTCTCTCTTCCTTCTCCTCCTGCTGGCTTATATAGTCCTGTGACGGCTGGGATTAATTGATTGTAAACAGGTGTTTTCCAGGTTGGCGGCTGTGGTCTCCTTCCATCATCCGTCCCCGTTTTTCGGGGACGGCATTAACTGATGCACATAAACAGTAAACGGGACAATGAAACGAGATGCACTCAGAACTGACATTTAACACTATGTGGCCCCGCTACAAACTTTAGCAAAGTGGTCCTCAGTGCAAAAAAATTCAAGAACCAATGTTCTAGCACACAGTACTTGGGGTCTGATTTATAAAACTTGCATGTGCAAAAAAAGAGGGTTGAAATGTGCAAACACAACTTTCCATGGAAAAAGTCGAGATTTATGAAAAACAACTCGACAGAAGAACTTGGGTAAATTTACGGCAACTCTGACTTATCAGTACATAACATTTCAGAGAAACCTGGAAATGACGACGCCCTTGATCAAGTAGGGAAATGAAGTGAAACCAACTAAATGACGACTCATACATATAATGATAATTAATACCACTGAATTATTATTATAATGTGTGCTGATGTGTCAAACAAAAAGCTCCAAAGTGGTGAATACGATTCTCTTTTAAGAGGAAACTTGCACTGTACTTGCACCGAAAAACTTTTTTGTTGTTTTGTCAGTTTGTATAGCCTTTCTGTTCTCAGGATTAGAAGGCATCAGTAAAAGCATAAGTGTGATTCATGCATAGAAAAAGCTCTAAATTGCATTCCCTACAGCCTATTCATAGCCTAATGGTTTGACGCAACATGGTTAGTTTGGCGATGCTTAATAACTATGTAAATGGCCTCATACAAGAAAAATGAGCATTCAGAAAACAGTTGGATTTTTGTTTTTGCCCATGATGATGAAGAAAGTTTGGGCTCCTAAGAGCCATTTGGTATTTCTTCAATAATCATAGCAATTGACTTATAGCAATAAGGGCACCTAGCGAGGTTGAAGTTGCTTTTGTTAACCATAAGCAGTTGCATCTGGAATTCCAAGATGAGACTGACATGCATTATGGTTTGCTGCCCTGGGTTAATCCATAAGTCTTTTATTTCAAGGCAAAGTAACACTAGCAGGTGATTTGCTCGAGATGCTGCTGTAAGTGGTGGCTGGCTTGTTGGTAAGGTAGCTGGCTGAACCCTCAGTTTTCAACATGGTCTATGCTATTCATTATAACAGTAATCATGTCATTACATCAGATGTCGGCTCCTTACACCTTTTCCCAATCCTGTGCTTCAATTCTGTGTTTAGCGCACCATAGATGCTGGTGGTGATGTCTCGATTTGTCATGTGGGTGGCTGCTCTACCAGCCTATGAAGATCTGCAGAATCATGATTGCATATGTATGAGGTTGATTAGCATAGTCCATATATGGTTATTTCTGATTGGCAACGTAGCGAGGTTCGAAGCGCGTTCATGTACACACATTTACAAGGTGACCGTTATTTATAAAGGTAAATTGTAAAGGTAAATTTCCTATTTCCTGTTTCTTGCTTCTTGCGTATTGTCATGCTTGAAACGACGCTACGTTTTATAAATCAGATCCCTGTTGAGCAGGATCAATGATGGGAAAGCAAGTCATGTGACCAATGTAACAGGTAGTAAGCTTTCCCATTTGGCCTAACAACAACAACAATTTCTTGTATATCGCAAAATCACACCAGAAATGCCTCAATGGCCTTTAACAGGCCCTGTTTTTGAAAAGGCCTTGACTCTTTCTTGTCTCTAAAAAGACAATGGAAGAAACCTTGGGAAAGGCACTTCAGAGAGACACCCCCTTCCAGGCAGTTTGGGTGTACAATGGGTGTCAAAAAATGGGGTAAATACAACACACAAAACAGAACACAAGTGTTTCACTTTACAGAGCTAGATGGTCAATCTATCATGGCCACCTCACAAATACAACACAACACTACAAACAACGTTTATTGTTGCAGAGAGCTCCTCACCAAGTGCAGGCGCGGAGCACCACAACAACTCTCTAGGCAAAACGTCAGTCATTCTCTAACCTGCTCAGTCCTCAACAGGGTCTATGTGGTTTGGTTGGACCCTATCCCAGCTACCATAGGGTACAAGGCAGGAACAAACTCTAGACAGGGCACCAGTTCATCACAGGACAAACACACTGTCACACACGTGCTCATGGGAGGCAGCCAAAGGGCTTGAGTAAGGGTAATGCCGAGTCAGACCGGGATGTGGCAGAGTGCACTGATTCTTTTTCTCATTTTCCTGCAGACCATTCACAGGAGATTCCACCTGGCCCTGTTGACGTCACTTCCGGGTCCGAGGCTATGGAGGAAGACCTTGTCAGCTCTGGCCCCTTTGATATCACATCTGGGCTCGAGCCTATGGCTGAAGACCCTTACGATCCTGACTCCTTTGATGTCAGTTCCTGTCTTCCCCTTTAAAACCTCCACCTTTAACCTGTTCCCTCAGTTCTGTTTTGGACTCCTGTTTCTGCACGTCAGTGCTATCATTTATTTGCAATTTGCAGCCAGGAAACCAAATATATGGGTGGCTGCCCCAAACCTTACTATGGCTCTGTGTGGAGTTTGTGACAGTACATACACCCCAAACACACATGTGGGCCAATTTAGGATTACCAATTCACCTAACCTGCATGTCTTTGCACTGTGGGAGGAAACCGGAGTACCTGAAGGAAACACACACAGACATGGGGAGAACATGCAAGCTCCATGCAAGGAGGACTGTGGTCTCCTTACTGCAAGGCTACCACTATGCCACCCTCAAGGCAAAGTGCATGAATAGATAACATCACTCACTAATTACAGAACTATCACATATAAGGATATATCAAAAACAAAATAGAAACCGATTACTGTAAATGGAAACCAAAGATATAATTAATTTTAGAAATATGGCCAGTTGACAGCAAAAGAGATGAAATTTAAAAAAAAAGAGTCAAAGACAAAGCTGGACATAGTCAGAGTCCTGCAGACTTTGGCCAGCTAGCTGTCTACCCCATCCTGGGTATGCTACAGCACTGGGACGTCCAATCTGATGAAAGGACCCTTCTATCTGACGATTCCACTGATCGTTTATCTGAGATGACTTTTCCATCGGCATGAGAAGAATCTGGCAGTGGAGCAGTGGCACCAGGTGCCAAATCAGGATATCAAGAAGAGAAACAGAATAGAGGAGGGTTAGTAACGGTTTGAAAACAGTTTATTACTTATATTGTATTGTATTGATCATTGTTTTACCAAAAAAGCTTTTCATTTTATAGAATCCCAAGATTCTTCAGAGGTTTTTAACAAAAGAAGTTAGCACAGCACCCAAAGAGTTTCTCAATGTCCATGTCTCTACTCCATACAACAAGATAGGAAAAACATTGATAATATGTGTTAGGAGGGTTCACCTGTAGTCCAGTTTTGATGCGTTATAATATTGTCAAGTTTAAAATTGTAAAAGAGAACAAGACAAAGAGCTGGGGCAACACCTCAACCCCGTATATTATGAAGGCAAATAATTGAAAACTTTTTTAGCAAAAGATTTATCCCTAAGGACACGAGTCTCAGTGTAGACTGGCTAAGATGGTGACACTTCCTGTTAAGTACAGGCCAGGCAATAATAGAAGGTTCCAGGGGGACAGACACCAGAAGTGATGTCAGGGGTGGTTAGGTTGTCATTCATCTGGTCTGTTGAGGGAGGAACATAAGAGGTATTAGTATACACGGCCATCTTGTGGGTCAGAATTGAATTACCACCACTAGAGCCTTTAAGCTGTCCCCAAGGAGCATGTGTGTGACAATATGTATATTTGTTTTTTATTAGGAAGCCTTTATGAGGGTAGATTCTAATTCTGAAGGTAGTTTTACATATCATTTTGAAAATAAGTTATTTTTTCATTACCATTCCTTATTTACTGCATCATAATTTGGAGTCAAGTTACATGGTGACGTTCATCGGTGACAGTGACATCATAGGATATTACACACTGTAACAGATAGAGGGCGCTATCGCTCCCTTGAACCCTTGTTCAAGATGCCAGACACCAGATAAAAGTCCAATATGACTTTATTTTATAATAATTATGTGCACCAAGCACCCTCCACTCCACTATACTCATAAATAACACAATAATACAATCAATAATCAATCTATCCTCCACTCCCAGACGCGTTGCCACCCTTCCACCCAGCTCAGCTCGCCGCTCTGGAGTTTTTCAGTCTCTTTTATATTCCGTGACCCGGAAGTGTTTCGCGCTCAGTCCATGTGACTTCTTAGCACTTCCAAGTCAGATCAAAAGTTCTCTTTTTCATCCCGGAAGTACGTCATTCCTCCTGTTGCCTTGACTATGACGTACGTCTTGGTTATAGGGCACGCAATAATCTCTAGGCCTTCCTGCAGTGACCCCTGGAGGCCCCCATGCTATCCAGCAGGGTTGTGATGAAAAACCCCATTGTCCATGATGCCCTGCTGGAACTCGGGGCATCTCTATCTTGCAGGCAGGGCTCCATCCGGCGGCTTGGAGGTGTTGGCCGGAATATATGGCCGGCAATCCCTCACAACACAAATAGAGTGAAGTTCGTAACATTAATAAGTTTTATTTTTTACAAATAGGCCCTGGCAGTAGTGTTTTCAAATTTTAGTTACAATCCCTTTTTGACTTCTAATTTTGGCTTTTTCTTGCTCTTTTGGTTTCTGTTCTGACCCTCTGCTCTGTCTGACTTCTCATCTTAGCTTAGAAATCATCTCCTTGTTCTTTTCTTGCTCATAATAATCCTCCGAAGTTTTGGGTGTCTGTTTCAGTAGTGACCTGACCCGTGTTCCTGTGCTTCATTATACAGTATGCTGGTCTGTCTCCGTTTATATTCCATTACTATAACCTTTTCCTTTCTATCCGTATTTCTTTCCATTTTTGTACTTACATTTTTTTTACTGTTGAAGCATTAGTGGATTAAGAGACTTGCGCAAGGTCACACAGTGAATCAATGCTCAAAAGTGAACCAGCAGCACTTACTGTACCTACCACCTGCAATAAATGATTAATGCTGACTCAAGCCCTCCTCTTCATTATTCCATTAATTCTAACATAGTAAATGAAATCTTAAACAGCAGCTCCTGCGTACTCAATGAATAGATGACTGTCACGTAACCAGGAGGCAGGAGCTTAAATAGTTACACAGGCATAATTGTTATTTTTTTTAAGGTTTATCTTTAGTATTTTTTAGAACGTGGCTCACAGTCTGAATTTCTCCTCTCGCAATGGAAAGCAAAATGCAAATTTACATTTTTTTTCCTCGAAAAAGGGGACCATAGCAGTGATGCAGAGCAAATTTTTACAAAAGGTCTAATATTAATGAGCTCCTGGAACACTTCATCCAGCTTTGCACCTTGACCAGTCACGTACACTTAAATGCCCAGCAGCCCAGCTTCCTTCCCATGCTGCATACTTCACAAATTGACATGCAGCTCCTCTGGAGTCGAAGGCCATGGTTTCCCTTCAGACTCTGATAGGTCATATTGATTTCAACTGAGCCTGTGAAGGATGCAAGTGCCCTTAAATCCAATGCATCCTATAATAAGGCTCGAATACAGTATGATCTGTGTGCCCATGTCCGGGTGGGGGAAATCTGTCTTCTGTCGGTGTAGTTTACTGACATGCCTCCCTAAATTCACAAATCACACATGATACTGAAGCCCTGATTGAAAATACTGGGCCTGCCGCCAGTTAATGGCTCCCAGCTGGTGTGGCCATGTGCTTTCTGTCTGCCTGGCCTTTTAGTTTCTGTCAATAGCCAGTGAACTTGGGACAGCACATTATTCACCAGTGCAATACACTTGTCTAATCATTCTATCACAATATAATACAATATTTTTTTGCATTTAAGTATTTAAGCGTTTTAAATAAATAGATTAGTATTGAAATAGTGCTGCAATTTTAACTTCAGTATCAATATCAGCTTTTGGACCTTAGCACCAGTAACAAAATGATTCTGAAGCAAATAACGGATAACTCCAAAACACCCCATTATAAAAGATAGGGGGTGCCACTGAGCCCCAAAAACTGGACACGACCAACACAAACTATCACAGGTTCTAGTGTAATGATTTATTCTTTCCAGAACCTTACAGGTCCTTCTGGAATCCTCTGTATGACGCAGTACACAATATAATAGTAATAAGTTGCATTTATAGAGCACCTTTCACAAACCCAAGGTCGCTTTACATACAGAGTAAAAAAAAATACACAGAAGACAAAGGTTTGTAGAAGAGGAAAGTTTTCAGTTGAGATTTAAAGGAGCAGATAGAGGATCAATCTCGGAGAGACTGAGGAAAAGAGTTCCAGAGTTGAGGGGCTATAGCACTGAAGGACCTGCCTGCCAGGGTGGAGAGTCTGGTGTTTGGGACAGTAAGGAGATTACCTGATGACCTGAGAGAGCGACAAGGAGTTTAAGGAGCTAGAAGCTGAGTGAGGTAGAGAGGGGCAAGGTTATGTAGGGCTTTGAAGGTGAAAAGCAGAATCTTGAATTTAATCCTTGATGGAACCGGTAACCAGTGAAGCTGGAAGAGAACAGGGGAGATGTGAGCAGAACACTTTGTGTGGGTGAGGACTCTGGCTGCGGAGTTCTGAATGTATTGTAGCTTCTGTATCGATTTTCCTCCTTCTCTGTCCTACTCCTCTACCTCCAAGCAAGTGTTGTCCTCTGCCTCCCGACTCTGACCCACTTGGATGAGGTCAACAGGCTTCTTTTATCTGTGTCCCTGGAGCACTTCCAGTACTAGGGCAGTAGTCTTCTATCAGCACTTCAGGGTCAAACGTAAGTCCATGAAAATAGTGTTGACTTAGCCCAGTCACTACAGTACTACAGGTCCCAGTATGCCCTGCAGGTGTTCGTGTCGGAGTCCTAACACAGGGATGCTGCTATCTAGTGCATCAGGGGATAAAGGATCCAAACCTTGCTGTCTCCCCTGGTCCTTCCACTATATTGGCCTCCTGGGTTGGGTAAGGGTTCCTCTTTCCACCCGGCTGGAAAGCCCATCTGTTCATTTTA
Organism: Erpetoichthys calabaricus; assembly: GCF_900747795.2. Taxonomy (NCBI): domain Eukaryota; kingdom Metazoa; phylum Chordata; class Cladistia; order Polypteriformes; family Polypteridae; genus Erpetoichthys; species Erpetoichthys calabaricus. The sequence goes on from NC_041397.2 coordinate 21,663,585, forward strand.
CTTTATTAAAGGAACCTCCAACCCCTTCAGAACTCCTCTCCATCCAACGTAGACTCCATCCTCCTTGATCCACCACATAATTGCTTGCTTCCCTGATGCACCACTTCCCTCTTGAAGCCATTAAGTTCCGATCACATCAAAGTCACAGAAGGGTGGAAGGGATCCCCGGTGAAGTCCTGGTTACATTGAAACAAAGAGGGGGGTCCCTCATGAAGTCTTGATCACATCAAAGCACATAATGAGTGTCGAGGGAAGGGTATGATATCCTGAAATGCTGATACCATAATATTTTAAACTTTGGGTTTTTCCTGGTATACTGCACAACCTTAGTATAGATACTGTACAAGGAAGGAACCAAAAAATTCCTAGAATTGTTACAAAAAAAAAAACAACTAAAAAACCTTTATTATAAAAATGACAGAAATTGCCTTTAGTCACCTTCAAAATTCTCCCTTAAGATGCAATACACTTGTCCCAGCACTTCTCCTCCCATTCCTGCAAACATTTAATGTACTCATGTTTTGTGACCGCGTTCAGAATGTCCTACTTTTTTACTTGCTCATATATGAAGTATAGGGAAAGTATTGCAATTGTCCAAAGATTCGATGTCACGAATTTGATGATTCTCGACGTTTTGGACCTCCCTGACGTTCTCGTATGAGAAGTATTGGGAAAGTATTGTAATCATCCAAAAATTTGATGAATCTCAATGTATTAGACCTCCCTGAGTCCGAAAATACCATTTTTGGAATTATCTTTGTGTGTCTGTCTGTCTTGTGTGTGTGTGTGTGTGTGTGTGTGTGTGTTGTAACAAGACCACTAGGGGGCGTACCAGCCACCCAATCCAACACAGACAGACATGGGAGGCACACTTATAAAAACAAATAAATGTTTTATTTTTCTTTTCTTCGCCTGTGGGCCTTGCCTTCCCCGTCCCCACAAGCACAACACAAGCACAATCCACACAATACTTTTCTTTCTCTTCTTCTCTCTTATTCTTTCTCCTTCCCTCCTCTCCAGCAAGCTTTATCTTCCTCCTCCCAACCCTGGCTCTGGCTTCTTTTATAGTCCACCCGTAAGTGCTCCAGGTGTTTGACGACCTATTTCTGGCGGCACCCCAGGATCCCAACAGGGTTGTAGAGAACTCCATCTCCCATGGAGCCCTTCGGGAATCTGAGGCACCACTGCCACCCAGGGGGGCTGCCATCTAGTGTCCCAGGAAAGGTACTATTCAGTCCCTGCTTGTTTCCCCGGACCATATAAAGAAGAGGCGTCCCGGGCAGATAAGGGCCTCAGCCATCCTCCACAATGTAAACATGATAACTTGAGTACGCTTTCACTAAAGTCAACCAAATTTTCCATACAAGTATTAGGTACAAATCATAGATTTCTGTCACCTTTTGAGCTATTTCCGTTAACCAGAAGTGGTACTTTTTTATTCATGCAGCTGCAGAGACTTTACTTTTATAAAAACTGTTCAATATATTATTAATTTGATTTGATTTGTTGTTGATTCTTTAATGTACATAAAATAAAAATATAATCGTCTTATGGTTTACTCTTCAAATATCCATCCCCATATCTGAGTATACAAGAAAGTCTTGGGGAGATCACTCCCGATTTATTATTTTGCCGGATTTCATCCATGGCAGCAAATCTTCTTCCCTTCAGACACAATTTTAATTTGGGGGAAAAAAAAGTCATAGGGAATGAGATCTGGAGAATATGGGGGTGGGAAGCAACAACCACAATGCCTTTGGTCAAAATCTCTTTGACTGACAACGCGGTGTGTGCAGGTGCTTTGTCATGGTGCAAAATCCAGTTTTATGTGCTTTGCTTCTCTGGATCTTTTTTCCTGATGCTTTCCCATAGATGCATCAGCAGTTCAATGCGATGTCATTTAGTAGTCTGTCCACGAGGAACAGACTCTTTATGAACAAGTCTATCAGTGTCGAAAACCCTGATCTTCATTGCCACTTGAAAATCTTCCATGGTAGCATGGACAGAACAAAATCATCAAAGTCACGAGCACGATTGTAGAATAAACACCAGAAATACGCAGTTAGTCAACTCAGCATGATGCCACTTGGCAAACTGATTAACCAGTAATGATTAACAAACCCTGCAGAGTTAGCTTCGTCATGATTTTGGTAAAATTCATTGAGATCAGTGGGGAAGGACAAAATTAACTAGTTTTGAGTGGATTGTAATAGTGCCATGGTGTTTTGTGTCTCTGAAGGCTAGGGGAGTGCATGCCAACTATCCTGAACTGATTATTGTGGCCAATAATTAGGGATCAGTGTTATATATCCAGTGGCAGTACTCATAACATTCTCATTATGGTCAGCTAATTGTGCTGTAGTGCATGTCAGGGTCTGTGGGTCAGGGTATGCATATAGTAAATATATAATGAGGGTCTGCTTGGGCACTGTTCGGGTGCAGGTGCATGTGAGGTTGTGTATCAGTGACCCAAGGCTTAATGGGGGAATTGGCTGGCCTTGCATCCACTTGGAGACATGCTTTGCTCTGTCAGTTGTTTTGGTGGGGTTCTGGGTGCCCAAGCCGACTGAAAAAGAGAGATCAGAGAAAAGAACAGGAGGTTAACAGGAGAAACAGGAGAAGTCAGAAGGTGAGGAGCCAGCAGAGCAGAGAGGGGGCAAGCAGCTGGGAAAGTGAGCCCCACGAAGGAGCACGTGGCCGGCACTCGAGGGGGCTGAAGAGGATCACTCCTGCGGAGAGTACAAGGGAGCAGGAGTGGACCGTCAATCAGGAGGGCTTCCGCTGGAGAGGCTGAATAGATGTCGACGGTGGGAGACAATGGAGCAAGGCTCGAAGTGGCACCCTGCAGGGATCCCATGGTGGCAGCAAGGACTCAAGCCTGGATTTGAAAGGTTGGCTGTGCCCGTCGGGAGACGTCTTCTCTAGCTCCTATCTGGGTAAGCAGAGGAGAGAGGAGTACTGTGGCTTAGTTTTTAGGTTTCCGCCTCAGGAGGATTTTTTAACTTAGCTTTTATGACATATTTATTGTTTGCTATTATAGGATTTTAACTTCCACAAAGACACTTGCTATTATGGATTATGTATTCATTGAGTGAAGCACTGCTGCCATACAAAATCTTCTAAGCCAGTATTTTGTTATGTTTTCATTCTGATGGACTCCTAAATTTAAGGGAACCTTTGAACACAAACAGTAAACGTCTTCATGTACAGTTGTGACTGGCAATCGCAAGTCGCTAAGTCATGACTCAATGCAATGCACAGGCCACTTGAATGAAGATTCTGTGTGCTCAGATATGATTTTCATCCAAAAGCTAATTAAACAGAGGATGAAGCCTCAAATTGTACTCAATATTTCATTTATTGTATTATTACATCAGGAGGTTCTTGCATGCAAAGAAATAACAATCAATACTTCAATTAAGAATTACTGCTGATTTCATTGATTACAAGAAAGCAGATGTAATAAGTAAATGTTTCAGCTTTTATGTGTTATATTATGTACATGAACAGTTCAAATTCCTTTAAAAATTAATAAGCACGTGTTATTCTCCCCGCTAACTCTGCCCTGGATAAGCAGGTTATGAAACTGAATGGATGGATGGATGGATGGATGGATGGATGGAGATTATTCTCTTTATATGATTTATATCTAATTCCTTGCTTTGCTTCTGCTATTTTTGATATGTGAGCCTATTGAGGATATGATTGATAGGAATTACAGCAAAATATAAAATTCTGAATAAAAATCCCTAAACTAGAGTGCACTGCTTTTCTATAAATTAATTGTAATCAGTGTGTCATTTTTTAAAAGCTTCAAATAAATTATTATATTTTTTTATAACTTTGTTTTAGAAGAAGAGTTTTACTTTGCTCATTTATTTTTTTAGATCTACCAAGCCACAATTTATACAATGGATAAATGGTCTTTGTTATATAAAATCCATTAAAAAATAAAGACCTTTCTTTGTTTTGCCTTCCATTCAATTGTATATCACTTCACTGAGGACAGAAATGGATTAGGAGTGCCCTCTACTGTTCCAAAAGGTAATAACTGTTTACACTTCTAATGGAATACATTTACTAATCTTATAACAGGTGCTTTGTGTAGATTAGGTTTTAATGTATATTCATATTATTATTTAGATGTGATAGACAATAACATGTTAGAAATTAATCTTTCATGAAAAGAACTCAACATATTGAGTTGGCTTCACTGCAAATCGCTCCAGTGTTGAATCATATGGAGAGTTAACCCTGTAGCTGACGTAGCACCAGTATTGGGCCTGGGTAGCCCAATGACCACTTTGCTCATTGGCCCACCTTGTTTTGGGGCTTCATTTTTAACTTTTTTTCTTATATAAACAAAAGATTAGCGTATCATTACAGGAGTTAATTTCACTATTAACATGCCATTATGTCAATGCCCTAGTATAAGTTTCCATCTGTAATTGCAGGCAAGACACCAGGACAAAGGATATGCAGGACCGAGGAGTCAGTAGGGCAGAGAGGTGTATTTGTGCAAAAGAATGCTATTATTGTAATAATATTTATTATTATCCAATAATAATAACTAGTATTCAAAAATAAATAATTAAAACATCCAAGTGCACTTTAGAAACCACAATAGAAAAAGTTCAGAGAAGAGTGACTAGGCCGATTCCAGGACCGCAGGGGATGAGTTATGAGGAAAGATTAAAATAGCCGAGCCTTTTCAGTTTAAACAAAAGGAATGTAAGAGCCAATCTTAGAAGGATAAAGCTTTAAGCTAAACTCATACTAGTGTTTGCTTAAGTAGAATAGAATACAATTTTCTGCCATATTTATAAATTATGGTGTAGCCTTTCACCCCCTGTAAGTTAATATGAGATAGAACTTTCTTAGCTATATCAGTAATACAGTGTGTTAATGGAGTCTCTGTGTGTTTGGAATTAGTCTCATTGCTAACATGGACTGAGAGACCCATTTGCAGTTTGTGAATGGGAAAGGCATACAGTTTTCTGACTGTTTAGAAATGGTTCGACTGTATGAGAGAACTTATAGAAATGAAACAAGATATCTCTATACTGTACATATAAAATCCAACGTCTGTCTGCTTTTCACGAGAGAACAACTTAACGGATTTAATCGTTTTTTTCTATAATTTACTTGACCTTTCCAGTCGATTTTGCGACCTCTCTCATCGTGCTAAGTATCATAGTTTGCTTGCGGTACCAATTTATTTGCGCGAATCCGAGAGAGACACAGCAGGTCGAGTGGTGGGGGGCAGGACCCTCCTCACTCATGCGCCAGCCTCGGGGTGTAACTTACATCCACTTAGCAAGTGAACGAGAGAACTACTTAACGGATTTAGAACTGGTTTTTTATAGAATTTGCTTGAACATTCTGATTGATTTTGCAATTTCTCTCATTGCACTAAGAATCATAGTTCGCTTGCAGGAGCAATATATTTGTGCTAATTCGAGACAGAGGCTGCAGGCCGAGGGGAGGGGGAAGCGTGACGTCAGGAGTGGGGAGTCGGTCTACCTCTGTGTTTTAGAGTGTAACTTGCTTCCGCTTAGCTAGCGATACCTGTTTATTTATTGGTTTTTAAAGTTTGCCCTGTTTCACTACTGCACAGACGGAGCCGCGGGGAATAGCTAGTAAGCTATAAAAGAATTTTTCTTAAACAAGAACTTTTCTTTATTTTGTGACATCTGTTTTTCTCTATTTTTGTGTGAACTGCTTTACTTTGAAGTTTTACTAAAGCTTTTTAAAAACGAAGATATTTGGTCTGTGGAATCATTTCAACATGTCACACTATTGCTACTATTGCTAGCAAACTAAAGCTGCAGAACTTTGGTAATTTTGGGTAAACGCAGCTACAAGGAGAATAAGAGGTGACATGACTGAAGTGTTCAAAAGTATGACGGGAGTTAGTCCAGTGGATTGAGACTGTGAGTTTAAAATGAGTTCATCGAGAACACGGGGACACAGTTGGAAACATGTTAAGGGTAAATTTGTGAAGCTTCTGTGTTGATGGTGTATTTGTAAAATCAGAAATGTGGTACAGGCAGAAAATACAAGCATCTGGAAGAATAATATATTCTAGAAGTATGATCACTGCTTTCCTTTCCAAGAAGACAGCCTGAGAGAATACAGGTGACCAATATGGAAGGCTAGGGATGAAATGGAACCTGAGGGGGAGCTGATGCACTATATCCTCACTGGTGCAAGATGCCTGTCAAGTAAGACAAGGACTAAGAGAGAAGTTCAGTGCATCTGATTCTCCATCCATGCAGACAGCCATTCTTTGTTTTTGACATTCTATCCCATCCGAGGGCCATGCTGGACCATGTCGGACAACCAACCAATCAACATAATCAGACAGAGAGCCACCTGGTAGCCTAAGCATCAAGATAAAGTGTTTACTAATCAGCATGTATTGCTATTATTTTGCCATCAGTCATCTTACTCTGCTTATATTTTAGGCTCAGTTGTAGCTTAAGTTAATCTACATGTCATAAAAGTGTAACTTCCTGTCTGTTATGGTTATGGATATAAAAAAAGGGGAATATTTAACTACAATAGCAATCAAAAATGACAGTAAACAGGCTGGTAAGACTAAATATCGGGGAATTCTGTTCAGATCTACATGATAAAGAAGCTCACTATAGGATCCTACTGTGTTAAAACAGCAATATGGACCTTAATACAAAGGGAAAAATTGACGGAGAAATAGAATGAACATGCAAATTCCGCATTGACAATGACCAGACTGAGATTTAAACCTACCCTGCTAGAAATGAGAGGCACCAGCAGTAAATGAGCCATTCTATTATAAACATGATTTACAAAATGTTGGACATGGACAAAGGCAAATTCTTAAACAGTAATTATCAAAGTTTACTAACGCAAAGTGACATCCTCTGCCACTCCAGCATGAAGACTTATATTTAAATAGGAGGTTCATGCGATGTTTGTGTTTGTGATTTATGTGTTTCATATGTGATAGTTTGTTTAATAAGACAACACTCATTAAGAGCTGACAGAAAATCTATTTGAAATGCACTAAGCTGGTTAATTTAAATTAGTCTTAAGTGTTTGTACATTGTATTACTGGCGGAGCAGACGCAATGGAAGACTAGCCAGACTTGAGCTAAATGGAAAACTCATGAAAAGCAGTAATAAAAAAGTAGTAATAAGATGCCTTGTATCTCAGGCTGTTGATAAAAGTCCTGTGTGACCGTTAAAAATGTGGATTCAGTTTGATGGAAATCTAAATGAAATTCTTAGGAGGGATGCTGGTAACTGGTGCTTTTGCTGTTCTCTCTATCATCATCAATTGCCTGTGTGTTTTGTTTGTCTGATTTTTAATGAGGCGGAAGCTGGCAATTTATTTCTACAGGTATGTGGTAACATGAAGATCCAATATTTTTAAAGATATACACTGAAATGTCTCATTAAACCTTGTTTTATCGCACTATAAAATCAAATAGCCCTGCTCTCTCTAATGCAACGTCAAATGCTTTATTGTGGGAGCGGTTATTGGGGACACGTCACCTTAAGACATTGACATGATTATAAATGCACAGATTATTTTCTTGTAAACTCTGGGCTATATGTAACAGCTCTATCAGTATTTCTGTTTGTCTATTCTTACAATCTTTAGGGACATACAGATGACAGTTGTGATGCAGGTGCATTCAGATCTATGGTCCACTGCCTTCTTTCAGCAGCTCTTTCTCAGGTATTAACATTAGAACAATTTGGACAAGAACGGGCCATTCAGCCCAACAAAGCTCACCGGTCCTATCCACTTAATTCTTCTAAAGTAACATCAAGTTGATCTTTGAAGTCCCTAAAGTGCTACTGTCTACTGTAGCTTATTCCATTTGTCTGTGGTTCTCTGTGTAAAGAAAAAATTTTTTAATAATTATGAGAAATTTACCCTTAACAAGTTTCCAGCTATGCCCAAGTGCTCTTGATTAACTCATTTAAAGTCATTGTCTCATTCCACTGTACTAAAAATTTTCATAATTTTAAACACTTCAATTATGTCTCCTCTATGTCCTCATTTGTCTTTTGTGGGAACACTTCTCAAGTTCACTGGCAAACGTGGCAAAATTCTCACATATTACACTGAGCCAAATGACCACACCGAATTGCAATGATTCAAAGGCACTATAAATCGTGCTGTACCACTTTTATTTGCATGTGTCTGGGAGAAAATAGGCCTTCTGTTTTTTGTTTTTTTTAAGGACAACTAATGTCTCAATGATTGAATGGATTTAATGTGATGTCCACTAATTTGTGAATTTTTGAAGTTTGGATTCCAAAGATTTAATAGCAGAGTGTTTGCTATGGTGAAAGTTAGAAAAGTAGTAATACTCTAATAATAAGCCTTATATTTTGCACAAATGATACCGATATGTGAATAATTCCTACTCTGCAGATAGCATTTCATCCTTTTTTGAGACTATCTAAAAACATTGACACTTTAAATACTTGTTTTTTATGATTATGATGATTTATTTCACCCATAGACACACGTGCACATTTTGTAAAAAATAGAATTTTCTCTCTGTTTAAAAATTCCAGACATTATTTGGTTAACCAAATATATAATCTCAGCGTGTGCAGCTCACAAGTGGTTGCAGGGACGGAAGTGTCAAATACAGCAACTGGGCATAGACCTAGTTACTCCATACTTTAAAAGAAAAACTAACACCAATGATAGGAAAACCCATGGGAAGCTATACTTTATTCATTAAAATGATTCCAAAAATGTAAGGGTGTCAGATTAAGAAGCATCCTCCCAGTTAAGTAGAAAGCAAGTGGAGCTTTCTACATAGGTCAGGTAAAACTCTACTGAATGTTACAGCCTTGTGCTTAGACCTTTTAACAAGAAATAAACTGAAGTACTGTGGAATATCTGCAGCTATCAGATAGCATTTTGATGGGATGAATCCTGGAACTTCAAAGAGTAATTAGGAAATGATTTTATGTATTTCAACAAGGACACAAAGATTCAAATGAAGGCAAAATTCCATAAAAAGTTTAAAAAGAACCATAGACACATCATATAAATTACTAAGTCATGTGGTAGAAAGTAGAACTTTACATATCAGCTTGATGTTATTTTGAAGTAACTGGGTGAACAGGATTGCCAAGCTTATTGAGCTGAATTGCCTGTTCACATCAAAATTGTTTAAATTTGTAATGCTCTGATGTTATAATGAATATAGATTGTAGTAAACTGAAAGTGGAGTGTCATTGAGAGGTGAGTTGGGTAAAAGCTTGACTATCAGGAAGTCAGTGGAACCAGAACACAGATATATGGAGTAACAGGTGAGTCGGAGAGACTTTTTGTTTGTTTATATTTTTGATTTTATTTTTTTTTTTTGCCCTTGGGTAAATGACTGCATGACCTCACCCGATAATCAGGGACTAGACCCTGTATTGTGATGTGCAATAGGGCAGTTAGGGTCTGCTTTCTATTTAATTTTATTTGATCTCCCATAGGCATCTTTTCTTTTTCTCGTATGTGTTTTGCTTTAATGAAGTATATCTTATAATAGGATATATATATAACAGATTTAACATTTGTAGCATAAGTGACAAACTCAGCAAGCCACACAGTGTCAATAGTGGATAACAATCTGACTGCCTACAAAGGGGTTATCTCTTCTGATTTAGTTGTTACCTTTTTAGACTTTTAATGCCCAAGATAGCAAAGCTAAAAATGATATCTTGTTGCTCCAAAATGTTCCGTCAGATGTGTAACCTGCCAAAAAAACATTAGACCCCCACCTTTTCTTAGTCTCTCTCCACAGCCTAAATTTAGAACCACCACACATTTTTTCACTGCTATAATCTCCGAGGCTACACCAAGCGGCATCTGAATTATGTTTTTCTCACTAATGCCCAGTAAACTTAATATATTGATACTGCATTCCTACTGTCCTACCCCCAAAAAACTATAGATTACCTAAAATAGCTTGAGTGCATGGAAAAATAAATAGTTTCTTGGCATACCCTTTGTTATTTGCATGTATTTTTAGTTAAATGATAGCATATATTTAAAAAAAAAAAACTTTCCAGACTCGCACTGCTTTCCGGAAGAAAACTGCATCAGTATTTATTAGCATAAAGAAAAAGAATAAAATAAGAAATGAAATAGAAACTATTTTTGTGAAAATAGATGGAACATTTGTAAGGGGCAAGCACCATTAGGGTTATGGGTATGGTTAGGGTTAAACAGTCCTACAAAACAGTCCATGTTAGCAGTAGGCACAGATTCTTCACATCTTTTAGCAACATTCCCTACATTCAAATAGTGACACTTTACATCGTTCTGTTTTGCTTTACTGTGTGTGAATCTTCCCACCTGGCTCAACGTCATTTTGGGGGACTAAAGGGATGCTTTCCCAAATCACAATACTGCTCAGCAAAAAAAAATATATTTAACTGTAAAAAGCAAAAAAACACTATTCAGTTTGGTCCTAAAAACAACAAATGAAGTAGACACTAATATGTTTCTTTATAAATAGTTTTATAAAATTACATCCACAGAATATGTACAGTGGACTCAGCAAGTATTCAGACCCCTTCACTTTTTGTTCACTTTATGTAGTGTTCTTAAGGATGAAGCATGTTTCCAAAGCTGTTTTTTCACTAACCTCATACAACTAACAACACGTATTGTATTTGATACTCCCACTTTCTCCTGCAGGCGTCATATGCCCCAAAAGATTCAGACCATAGTAATCAATAACAGAATATAAAGTAACTGACAAAAGCATTACTGAACTATCACTTAAAACACATTACTGTTTTGTAGATTTCCTAGAACATGTATGGAGAGACCTGAGATGGAGGTTTACAGACTCTTCCAATCCTATCTAATGGAGCTTGATAAGATCTTCTCAGAAAAATGAGATAAACTATCCAAACTGAGGTGTGCAAAGCTTGTTGCGAAACTCAAAGCTATAATTCCTGCCAAAAGGACTTCCACTAAGTGCCGAATTAAGGATATGAATACTGCTATAAACAAGAGATTTGAGTTTTTTATTTTTAATTAATCTGCGGTGGGTTGGCACCCTGCCCAGGATTGTTTCCTGCCTTGTGCCCTGTGTTGGCTGGGATTGGCTCCAGCAGACCCCCGTGACCCTGTGTTCGGATTCAGCGGGTTGGAAAATGGATGGATGGATTTTTAATTAATTTGAAAACTGTTCTGAAAACACTTTTTAAGTTTGCCTTTATGGGTTATTGAGTGTAGATTGATCCATTTAATATTAAAGCCACAGCAAAATAAAGTGTGCAGAAAATAAAGAGTTGGTGGTCATCCAAGGGAATGATAGGCTCAAAGAAGAATAAATTTTGGGTCTCCAACATAGCTGTCCCTGTTCTTAACATTATAAACAAAAAACACACTTAATGGTGTAAAAAGGAAACCAAACTGTGGCCACCAGAATAACATGGCTAGTATAGTAATGGCTGTTTTGTTTGCCATTCAGAAGGTCTTTAGCTCTAGTCACTTGGGAAAGAAGTGATGCCTCCTTCTTGGTGGTCGTGTTTTTATGGCCAAGAGACAGGCAGGAGGTGGGATCTCCTGCCCTCATTGGGCGGTTTCTCTACTATGGAGGAAGAAGAAGACAAGACAATTAGCGGCAGCACCCCCTTTCAGCCCATGATGGTACCACATGCCTGGGAAGAACATGGATGATGACCATGACAGGTTTTTGTGCACACCTCCATCTTTGCACACAAAATGACAGCACTTCATTCACTTTTGTTGGGGTGCATGTGCATCTTCTCACCTGGCACTCCTTCTGCATGTTATCATCGACCGTCACCTGTCACTGTTCCCACTGCCTTTTACAGTAGAATGGCATTGACCCTCTCATTTTGTGTATGGAGCGAGCTTGTCTTTTTCACAAGTAGTTTATTTGGCATGGAAAGTGATGTAAAGTATTTCAAATGGTGATATATCTTACACTGCATGTGAAAGGTTCAGTAAATTGTATCACCACAGTCACAGACTGTGCTTCTCTGGTAATCAAATGTGACTTTTCTCCAAATCTAGTATATATTTGATATTTACATCAGAAGCTGTCCAGAATGTGATGCCAGACTTTTCAGGTTTACTTGAGCTGCACTGAGTGAAAGGGCTTCAGCATTTCATTGGAAGTAACAGCTAGTGGTGGGTGGCTGACCTAAATATCTAGCATTATGACTGTGTCGGACTTTGTCTTTTTCTTATACAATTGATGGCTGACCACCCCAGAGATTTATATTTTCCAGGGATATTGCTAACTGTTTTTGTTTTCCTCTTCTTCGTTGTCAACTGGTCATAGTTCAATGATTAATTGATAAATATTGCCAGTATCGATGTATGTTTTATGTGTGTTTTAGCAAATCCGTGTCCATAGGTTTACTAATTCTGTATTTGTTTTTTTTTTTTTTTTTGCATTTTATTGATTTTATTGAAATCAAATAACTTTCTATACAAGCAAGTCAATAAAAACAAAACTAGGTTCTATATTTGGTACTTTGTAAAATTTATAGTCACATTTTTATCTGAGAATGAAGTGAAGAGCATTATTTAAAAATAAACTGAATAGTTCAATTGAACTGCTCATCAGTGGTTATGTTCTGCTCTGGTTATACAGTATTCTGTTCAGAGTGGAAAGTGTCTGATACAGTGGCAGAGGTAATAAGATACAGTAGAACCTCTGGTCACAAACGTTGCTGAACACGTACAAATAGGGTTACGATAAAAAAGTTTGCCAAAATTTTGCATCTGTTCTCGACCACACACTCTGGTGGCGAACAAAAACACTGGCGCCCAGTTTCCCTACGCTAGTTCATACGTGCCAATGATTTCCCATTCTCCGTTTCCAATTTTCTTTTGTTTGCATATACAGGGCCTAACAAAGCAGCTGATGTTGCAAAAGGAGTTATAATGTTAACCAAGCAGAGGCCTCAAGTGCTGGAAGAGGTGGAAAAACTGTTGCTGGTCTGGTTGAACGAAAAGCAACTTGCAGGGGATAGCGTAAGCGAGCCGATCATATGCATTTTGCCCAGAGGGGACTGGGCGGTCTCGTGGCCTGGAACCCCTACAGATTTTATTTTTTTCTCCAGCCTTCTGGAGTTTTTTTTTGTTTTTTCTGTCCACCCTGGCCATCGGACCTTACTCCTTTCTATGTTAACTAATGTTGTCTTATTTTAATTTCTTATTTTGTCTTTTACTTTTCTTCTCTTCATTATGTAAAGCACTTTGAGCTACTTTTTGTATGAAAATGTGCTATATAAATAAATGTTGTTGTTGTTGTTGCACGAAAGCCAGGAAGATTTATGGCGATTTGCTGAAAAAAAATCCTTCTTCGAGTGGCGAAGGTGAGGAATTTAAAGCCAGTAGAGGATGGTTTGAAAAGTTTCTCAAAAGAAGTCGCATTTAATTTAAAATAAAAAAAAGTTTACAGCGAGTGGTTCGTAACGGTCTAGCGCAAACTCTTACAATGTTAGTTTTCTCTGTTGTTCAAGGTTTTCTTAGTGTTATTCAATGTTTTTACATTTAGTTTACTATTATACTCTGCATTCTATGGTATAATTAACTATTTTTGTGCTTAAAAAATATATATATTTACATACAATTCATACGGTCAGGAACAGATTAATTGTATTTACATACAATTTTATGGGGAAATTACGTTCGGGTCACGACCAAATCGGGTCGCGTCCAGAGTTTTGGAAGAATTACGGTCATGACCAGAGGTACCACTGTATGCTGTAAGGCACCATTTGCCTAGGATTAGAGTACGCATCTGCTGTCAAACCATTGTGCGTCAATGTGATTCAGTATGTGTGCCAGCATTTCAGCAGAGCTGTCTCACAACCATATTCAGAGTCGATGGGTGGGTGGTGTTGTGTTCTCTCTGTTTGTATTCGGATCTGCACTGCCAGCATTAAATTTGAAGGTTAGGGAATATGTTAAATTCACAGCTGAAAGAGCAGGGTGGCAGGAGGTCAGAACTTTCTTCTCTAATGTGGATAGACTCCAAAATGTCACAGGAGACCTAGATTTCACACAAGTAAAAAAAGGCAGTTCTTCCATAATGGAGAAATCTGTTATTTGTAGCTACATATTGGTTTACCTCTGTGGATGTTTTCAAAACAATATGGAAATCTGATCACTGAGGTGAGGTGGTGCATAAATATAACATGCATCTTACAACGCAAATGTCAAAACATAATATATCAACAGCTAGAAAAACACAAGAACATCAGCATTTCCTAATAGTAGAAATGTACACCCTATTTATTTTTAAACAAATAAAAATCATGTCAGAGCTACAGTGTACAGCATAATAGACAAAGAAAATATTGGATTGCTTACTTGGGCAAAAATCAAGAACAAGAGCGAGGAATCTGATCCAATTTGTAAATGTACATTGAGATATGTTTTTAAAAAGAAGCATGCCAGTGAATTCTGCTTGCAGCTGAGCCATCAGATTCAATTGGTTTACTGGCAACTCTAAATTGGCTTTATATGGGTACATGTGGGTGTGTGTGAATGTGCGCCCAACATTGGCCTGGCACCCTCATCAGCATTTCTACTGACCTCCTTCTACTGGGATACGTCCTTGAATTGAATAAGAAAGTTGGAGATTTATTGAATAAACTATATAATATATTATATATATACATATACTGTATATATATATATATATATATATATATATATATATATATAATATAGGGCGGAGTGGTGGTTCTGAGTTGGTATCCAGAAGGTTGCTGGTTCAAATCCCCATCACTGCCAAAAAGATATTCTACTCTTCTGGGCCCTTGAGCAAAACCCTTAACCTGTAATTGCTCCAGGGACACTGTACAATGGCTGACCCTGCGCTCTGACCCCAAGTGGTATGCGAAAACTAATAAATTCCTAATACAAGAAATTGTATAAGGTGAAATAAAGAACCAACCAACCAACCCTGCTTAAATGTTAACTGTATGGGATTGCATGTTTAGGTTAATAAATTATTTCTCTACCTGATTAATTTTATCTTTGATAAACCCAAATGGATATGCATTTTACTTGCTGAACATAAAACTGATGGCAGAAAGTCCAATGAACAAGCATCAACTGAAGACAGCTGCAGTAAAGGCCTGGCAAAACATCACTAGGGGTGGGAACCAAGCACTTGGAGATGGCCATGGGTTCCAGACTGTAGGCAGTCATTGACCGGAAAGGATTTTCAACCAAATACTTAAAATGATCATTATATTTATGATTATATTAGTTTGTCCAAATACTTTTGAGCCCTTGAAAATAGGTGGACCGTGTATAAAAATGTCTATCCTGGGCTCTCGTCTAGTCCGCCACGTGGCCTACCACACTAAGCATTTCACTAATATGGGGTAGGTCCTAATTTTCCTCTGAAAACTGTCTAAGTTCTTCATGGCATGGATTCCACAAAATGCTGGAAACAGCCCTGCAGCTGTCCCCTATACACATGTGTGTAACAATATACACATATACATATCAGTCAAGCTGCAAGTAACCACTACCCTGAATACTATGCATCTTTTTAAGCAATTTTTAATATTTTAGTATTTCCTACAAAGCCTAAATATGAATAACAAATTACATGGACATATTGTGCTACTTAGCAGAACAATCACCAACTACAGTTCCATTTTTGTAATTACTGCAACATGGCTCCCGGCACACACAGCAGTGGTCAGTTGTTTTGCTGCCAGGTGATCCTGGACAAATGTGGCAGTTTGTGACCTTTTCTGTCCACTTTTTCTGCTGTAAGACGCTGCTTAGAATCCTTCCCCCTCACCGTCATTCATCTCCTCCTGCTTGTCTCTGGCCTGTCCCAGTGCAATTCCTTGTCCAGAATGTTCATGACATCAGAAGTGTCACTCTGTACTGCTGTTTGTCTCCCCGTTGTGGGCCACTGAGTCTCACTCTGACTCGTCACCTGCTTTCAATGACAGGGACTCTTTCAAGGGCTTCCTGTGCTGATAAGCATCAGCTGTACTTATTTTCTTATCTCTTAACTCTCAAAACTCATAAATACAGTATCTAAGGGCTTACATAGATAGATAGATGCACTAACTGCAGCCAAGAACACGCATTATGGCAGAATAATAGAAAGTGGCCATGATAACCCGAGGGGTTTGTTCTTTGTAGTTAATAAACTACTTCAACCTGCTTGTGGCCCAATTACCTCCTCTACTGAAGTCTGTGAAAAATTC
The DNA here is from genome assembly GCF_900747795.2 of Erpetoichthys calabaricus. Classification (NCBI taxonomy): domain Eukaryota; kingdom Metazoa; phylum Chordata; class Cladistia; order Polypteriformes; family Polypteridae; genus Erpetoichthys; species Erpetoichthys calabaricus. The sequence goes on from NC_041397.2 coordinate 21,679,833, forward strand.
CTCCACTTTATCCGTAATAAAATTAAAGTTCTAAATTATTCAACTAACATAAACCATCATCCATTTATATCTTTCCCTGTCTTCCAACTCCATCCAGATCCTTTTCTAAATTTTCACCAGTCACATTTGCATTTGTTAACAACCGGCTTTGTAAAATGAGGCCCACTAACCTGTGTACTGGACCCCATCCCCACCACACTTCTTAAATCCTGCCTTCATGCTATAATCCCAACTGGTACAACAATAATAAACTCATCCCTTGACACTGGCTTTGTGCCAGCGACTTTTAAAATTGCTTCTGTAACCCCAATGTTAAAAAAGTCTGGTCTTGATGCTGACAAACATAATAATTTTTGGCCTATTTCTCACTTACTTTTTCTGTCAAAAGTTCTTGAGTGTGTTGTAGCCTCCCAACTCACCAATTACTTAACTTCTAATAATTTGATGGAAGCCTTTCAGTCTGGTTTCAGGGTGCGGCACAGCTGTGGAACTGCTCTGCTTCAGGAAACTAATGATTTGCTTATGGCAGCAGACTCTGGACAACATAGCACATTAATTCTGTTAGACCTCAGTGTAGCACTTGATATTTTCAAACATTACATACTGTCCAGAATGGAGAGCATGCTGGGTATCTCTGGCACTGCCCTCCAGTGGTTTAAGTCCTATCTGACTGATAGGCAAGAGTTTCTTAGTCTTGGTCCAGCTCAGTGCCATTCACACAGGGCTCTGTCGTCGGCCCTCTGCTCTTCTGTATTTATATGCTTCCCTTTGGCCATATTATTCGTAGCTTTAGACTGGATTATTATTTTTATCCAGATGATGCTCAACTCTGTTTCAATGTTAAAAGCGAAACTTTCAGAGCTTTTCTCAGCTCACACCTTGCCTCAGTGAATTTAAAACCTGGATGGAGGAGAACTCTTTAAAATTAAATTGCAATAAAACTGAACTTCTGCAAATTGGCACTAAAGCGCAGCTTAAGAAAATGTTGACGGTGATCTCATCAGACCTTCTTCTGATGCAAGGAATCTTACTTTCTTTCTTACTCTACCCACATAAACCACATTAAGAAACTTTCTTACTTCCACTTCTGTAACATATCCCATGTTCAATATTATTCCTCTCCTTTTCTAATGCTGAGAAACTTGTCCGTGCTTTTATCACATCCCACTTCGATTTTTGTAACTTCCTGCTGGCAGGTGCCGCTTCTAATCTTCTATCACAGCTCAATTTGATTCAAAACTCTGCTGCAGAAGTCCTAACATGGACCAGCAACAGTGAGCACATCACACCCATCCTGCTTCAGCTTCACTGGCTCCTTGTGTCTTACAGAATTGAATATAAAATTCTATTGTTAACTTACAAAGCTTTAAATGGCCTCACACCGGACTACATCAGTGACCTTCTCCATTACTCTGCTCCTGTTCACCCATTAAAGTCTGATTCTGGCCATCTTATTGTGCCACACACTAACCAGCACTCTGTGGGTGACACGGCCTTCAGCTGTGTAGCGCCCAGGCTTTGGAATGACCTCCTGTGATTTCTCAGTTTTTTTATTTTTAATAAATTTGCAAAAACCTCAAGTAAACTTTTTTCACGTTATCATTATGGGGTGTTGTGTGTAGAATTCTGAGGAAAAAAATGAATTTAATCCATTTTGGAAGAAGGCTGTAAAATAACAAAATGTGGAAAAAGTGATGCACTGTGAATACTTTCCGGATGCACTGTAGATGTCCCTGCCTCCTTTGACTCCACACACAGGAGGCAGGGCAAATAACAAAAATCACAATATACTGAACAAGCTTGCACAATTGCAAAAATAATGAATAAACACCATATCAAAGAAAACAATGTTACAAAAATACAATAACAAAACCAAAAACAGAATTAATAATGTACCATACCATGCCATTTTCTAACCCGCTTAATGCTGAGCAGGGTAGCAGGAGGATGAAGCCTATCACAGCAAGCATAGGGTGCAAGGTAGGATTAGTCTCTGGATAGGGAACCGGTTCATCACTAGGGTACACACACGTGCAAACACACAAAGCCATTAGGTCCATTTTACTGTCACCAGGGTTAGACAGTGAAATAGCAGATGCTCGAAACTCACATTTTTTTGAGGTCTTCACATGTGAGGTAGTGGATAACCTCCCACCAGTTAAAGGGACTACTAAGGAGGTACTCAGTGACTTGGAAACTCTGACAGGAGAAGTGATTAAATTAAATGTAAGTCGATGAAAAGTATTACACATAGGAAGTAAAAATGTGAGGTTTGAATAGACAATGGGAGGTCTGAAAATTGAAAGTACACCTTATGAGAAGGATGTGTAGAGTACAAGTTCAAAGATGTTCTGCTCAAGCTTTATAACGCACTGGTGAGGCCTCTTCTGGAGTACTGGGTGTAGTATTGGTGTCCAGGGTACACAAAAGACATAGCAGCGCTAGAAAAGGTCCAGAGAAGAGCAACAAGGCTGATTCCAGGGCTACAGGGGATGAATTATGGGGAAAGATTAAAAGAGCTGATCCTTTGCAGTTTAAGCAAACGATGATTAAGAGGTGGTATGATTGAAGTGTTTAAAATTATGAAGGGAATTGGTCCAGTGGATCGAGACTGTGACTTTAAAATGAGTTCATCAAGAACACGGGGACACAGTTGGAAACTTGATAAGGGTAAATTTCGCACAAACATTAGGAAGTGTTTCTTTACACAGAGAACCGCATACACCTGGAATAAGTGACCAAGTAGTGTTGCAGACAGTAGGACTTTAGGGACTTTCAAAACTCAACTTAATGATTTTTTGGAAGAAATAAGTGGATAGGACTGGCGAGCTTTGTTGGGCTGAATGGCCTGTTCTCATCTCGATTGTTCTAATATTCTTTGACTCTCTGGCCAAGGAAAAGGCCCATTGTAATGGAAACTAAAGGCACTTCCAAAACAAACACTTGTAGAACAGTCTTCTAGTTATGAGCGTTGGTAAGATGTCTGACCTGGGATTTTGTTTAAAGTTTTCAGTTTGCTGCTTGTTCTGACTAACATGCTACTGACCCCTGCCTGATTAAGAATGACCCCCAAATACAGAAATGCTTTCTCTCTGCCTCTCAAACAAATTCAACGGCCATTCTTGAAATGAAAGATTATACCAGTAAATGGTTTTATCCATTTGTTATACATATTCACTGATTAAGGAAGTATCAGACTAAAAAAATCAGAAATAAAAGTAGGCACGAGTCAAGAAGAACAAGCACATTTAATTTATTAGGTGCAAGCTAAAACTATTAGTCAGAAATAAGCAATGCTGGAAATATAAAATTCTTTAAATCATTTTGTTTTAAGAACTTGAAGAAGATGTTTTGTATTTGCTTTAAAGTTTAGATGAGATACGTGTCATCTCTGCATTAAGGACAGATGCGCACTGCCACCCTATCCTACAAGAAGATACGTTTTAAACTGCCCTCAATAATTTAAAGTATTGTTAAAATGTTTATAGGAAACACAACTTATTTTCTGATACTGAACTTGAAGAAAAAAAAGAGTGGTTGCTGTTTATTTGCTGCTTAATTTGCACAACAGGTATTATGGGGCATCGAGAAAGAAATGTTTAGCTAAGCCAGCCACATGGTGAATTTACAAGAAAATATTCCACCAACAATGTCAATAAACAAATACAGAGGGGAAAAAAGTTGTGAAAACGCTTTGGTGAATTTTGCCAACCAACACTATTCAAGATGGCATGAAGTGGACCAGTTATGCCAACTAGAAGTGATTATGACTCATGTGATCTCAGGTATTCTGTTACATGTGTCCCAGCACCTGTTGTGATTGTCGTTCTTAATTTTTTGTGCCTTTTCTGAGGGCTTTGGGGAAGTCATTATAGCTAATTTTTTTTTAGGTAACTGTTGCCCTGAGAGACCTGTTTATATTTAGCATTCTCAATTTCATTTATTAATGGGCATCACTATTTTTGTAGCATTTGGATCAGCCATTGTCACAGTAACCAATCACATAATTACCTTGGTTCGGAGTTTGGTGTTCAATTCTTTGATATAAAATTTCTCCTGGTTAAAAAAATACTCTCTTTTTTGCATTTCAGCCTTTGATTTTTTGTATAGAGTTCTTTGCTTGGTGACAGATCGATTTAGTTTTACTGGTATTGACTTGTGTTTTGATGTTTTTCCTGTCCATGTTTCACCTCCCAATTCTTTAAATATTTTTGTTTTTCTGTCTTTTGCTAAGACAGAACAACACCAATCTAACCCTTCATCACAACTGGAGTGAATGCTGCTAATCTGTATTCATTCAGACAGTTCACTTTTTCTCTGGAACAATTGTTGTCCTTTGAAGCAACTCGGGAGCACAATTTCTATCAGTGAAATATTAGAGATGTCACTGGAAATGCCAGCTAATTGGTTGCCATTGGTTTTGAAAATATGTCCAGAAATTTTAACTGGGCCTAATGTGTAATAGATATTAACACATTTAATTTAAAGAAACAAGAAAGGATGAATCATGTGGTGCTGAGGGCAATTGAATGGCAGGCTTCTCATAATCGTGATCAATGTGGGCACAGAAGTTCATTGACCAGAGAAAATGCAAGTAAGTCAAGTCAAGTTGGGGAGAGTGCACTGGTACAACATGTTGCCGCACCCACCACACGACAAAACAGCTCGGGACCCCAGTTGGCAACACCCTAGGCAGACACGCGGTCCAGTCCCACCCTCTGGAAATGACCTTATATCTGCCTCAGCAAGGTGTTAGGTGGGCACCCCCTTGGCCTAGTCCAGCCACTCAGATCATCAACAATGAAGATCCTGCGAGCCAGATCACCCTCGGGGAATCACGCCACATGGCCGTAGTGCCATAACTGACACTCCCTCACAATGCAGGTAATGTGCCTTATTCGGGATTCCTTGAGCAACACAAAGTCAAACCAGCGGTACCCAAGGATTCTCCGAAGAGACACAGTACCAAAGGAGTCCAGTCTTCGTCTCAGGTCACTGGATAGCATCCATGTCTCACAACCATATAGCAAGACATGAAGCAACAGGACTCTAAAGATTTGGACCTTCGTCCTTTTGCATAGCTATCAGGAGCGCCACACACCCTTTTCCAGCGACCACATGATCCCCCATGCTATCCCAATCCATCTTCTGACTTCATAGGAAGAGTCACCAGAGACTGCCAAGGTAAGTAAACTTCTCCAAAATGCAAGTAAGAATTTCACTATATGCTGTACATGTGACAATAATGATCCCATAAACCTACAACAGTTTAATTTTATATACTATATTAATCCCCGAGGGTAAATTGTCATTTTGCATGACTTATGAGGGTCAGAGCACAGGATCAGCCATTGTAGAGCACCCCTAGAACAATTTTTAAGTTAAGGGTCTTGCTCAAGAGCCCAGCGGAGTAGGATCCCTTCTGGTAGTAACGGGACTTGAACTGCAACCTTACAGATACCAGTGCAGATCCTTAGCCACAGAGCCAACACTCCACCCATGTAAACGTAGATATGACTGAATTAATCTTTACCTCATAGCCAATAAGTATATCTAATACCTGCCAATGTTTGCCCAAATTAATTACAGCCGCTAAATTCATACTGACATTTATCCACCTTGAATGCTTTTCTTGGTTAATTTCTGCATTTCTTGAATGTTTTCCTTAAAACTCTCTTGAAATATATTGCTGTGAACCTTCAGTAAATTTTTGATGTCACTAATGCTTATTGTTTTTTATTAGGATTGTTTTGTGGGCACAGAGTTGTCCTTACATTCTTATGACATTTCCATAGTCATTCAGATCTGACGGAAAGTCTCTGAAAGTGTTCCAGTTTAGACAATTAAAGTAGTTTGGGTGAGCATCGCATTAGAAACACTGAGTCGTGATTACTAGGCCTCAATATCCCTGGTGAGCCTTCCATTGCCAAGGTCTGGTATGTCAGTCCATCGCACACCTACCTGTCACTTGACTGCCATTGTACGTAGTCCTACCACTTTGCCTTGTGACTGTTGAGCTTAAATGGCAGCCCAAAGATCCTTGGGTCACCCCTTCCACCAGGCGTTCGCCAGCAAACATCATCTGAATGTTATTTTTTATTCTCGCAAAACACAGAGCAAATGGTAACTTCCAATAGAAGGGCTTTTCAAATGTCTTCCCAGAAAAATGAGAAGTCTTGACTTCTTTGTGAAACGTGTCATTTAGTCACCCATTACACCCTTTAAGTATTTATGAGCGAACCTCATCCAAAACCACTAGTCTTTTCAATATTCTGAATGTTTTACCAAATGTGTCCTCTTTTATGTACTTCATAGGCACTTCCATACCCGCCATACTGATGACTACTGTGAGTGACACTATAATTTGTCTGGCCTTACTCGTTTTTTATCAGGCACTCACAACTGTCCTTCATTCTGTGAAATGAATAGTCTAAGTATCAAATTCATTCAGTACAACACAGACAGAAATCCTCTGAAACACTTGTATTGGAATATCCTGCACGCACACAGGCCTTTTCCAGTCACGTTAGCAGAGCTCATACATCAAAAGCCTGTCATGTGCAATCAGAGTGTTAAGTGCCAAAAAAAATTATACATATGCAACAAATGCCTGATGCGGATCCAGGGACTATGCATCTATCATTGTCACTTTCAGGGGAAAAAGCTCAAGTGTAGTTATATTCGCCCAAATGTAATGATTTTAATGTTCACTGGAGTGCATTTCAAAATTGGAAATAAAGATTGTTTTCACAACAATGAACTGCAAATGGAAAAATCTGCAGTTTTGAACTACCACACAAGTAAAACACTTTCTGACCATATTGGTTCAAATATCAGTGACTTTCTGACTCCTGCACTCCCAACCTTCCTCTATAGGTCATTGCATCAGAGTGCCAATTCAGAGACAATTCTTATTCTCCTAGAAACCAACATAGCCATTGGCAGTGGTTCAGAGACACTAACCAAACTGTCTGTAAAGGGGAGTGCTTCACTTTGGGTCTGACAGCCTCTCAGACAAGGCAGACCAAAGAAAGTAACTGAAAGAGAGGAAGGAGAAGCGAGATCTTCGAAAGAGTTTCACAGACCGCTCTTTCTTCTGCTAGTGTCCCAAGATCTGTGGCTCGAGGGCTGGACTCCTCACCCATATGACCTTAACAGGCATCAATTGCAGTACTTATTTGGAACCTCTTACCAGAGTTCCTGCTGTTGGGTGTTGTTCTTTTTAGAGGATGGCTTGGTGGAGTCATTCCTCTTTGAAGGCTACATCTGCAGGAGATACAGGGTGATCCAACACCTCAAGTTCAGGAAAGCTGAACTGGAGGTGGAGTTGGCTGGCCTGTGTTGTAGTAGAGAATTAGTGGACCAGGCCCAGATGTCCTTTAAAAAGATAGTGTACACTCCCAAGGAGGTACGGGAGAAGACTCCAGACCATAGGTGAGTCACAGTCGCAAAACACAAACAAAGGGTGCAAACTGTCCTGGGGTATCAGCCCCATAATTGAAAGTGTCAAACTGTTTTCAGGTCCTTGTGGAGCTCGACAATGTCTCTAAAGACTCTCAGGTGGTAGGTAGGCAAGAGGAGCCCCACCAGATGACCTCAAACCAGTCCTCAGATATAGAGAGGTTGTGATAGTGGGGGACTCAGTCATTACGGGGACTAAAGCACAGGTTTGCTCCAGAAACAGAAAGCCTTGCACGGTGAGTTCCCTTCCACATGCACAGGTGTGGGACCTCCCTGAAGAGGTTGATTATCTCTTGGACAGAGGGGTGGATCCAGTTGTTATTGTCCATGTTGGATCAAATGACATAAATAAGAGTAGTGTGTCAGTTCTGCAATCCAAATTTAAAGAGTTAGGTGCCAAGCTGAGGAGCATAACAGACAAGGTAGTCTCCTCTGAAGTTCTGTATGTGCCACACACCAGTCCACGTGAGATTGAGGAGATTAGAAGGTTTAACACGTGGCTCAGACCTTGGTGTAGGATAGAAGGGTATAGGTTTATGGAGCATTGGGACTCCTTTTGGAACAAATAGATTCTCTATGTTTAAGCACTATAGGTTGTTCTTTACATAGAGAACTGTAGACACATGGAATAAGTGACCAAGTAGTGTGATGGACAGTAGGACTTTAGGGACTTTCAAAACTCGACTTGATGTTATTTTAAAAGAATTAAGTAGATAGGACTGGTGAGGTTTGGTGGGCTGAATGATGAGAGATGTTCAAAAAGTTTCTTTTTTTAACTCTATTTATTAAGAATTTCAAAAACAAATGACAACACATTTCTACATAGTCACCTTCCTTTGCGATGCAATTTTTCCAGCGTCATACCAACTTTTTAATGTCATCAGCAAAAAATGATTTTGGTTGAGCGTGTAGCCAATAATGCACTGCTGCTTTCACATCATTCCTCGTGGTTGTGTCTGTAGCTGGTTGTCCGGAGTGCTCTGCATCTGTCACACTTGTTCATTTTCAAATATTTCAATCCACTCGTAGATGACTGTGATCGAGAGAGAACTTTATCCCCATACTGAGCAGACATGCAGAGAGGAATCTGTACTCCTGGCACACCTTCTGCCACACAAAAAGCGTATGACAGAACTCTGTTCCTCTTTGGTGCAGCCATCTTCACCACAGGGTGACAACTCTTATACTAAACTGCAAGGGCAGCCGGCTTGCCAGAGAGAACTAGTCACATGACACTCTCAGACACGACCGATTACTACTCCTCCTGCCTTCACTGTTTCCAACATATAAATATAAAAGTGTGGAATAATTTTTGAGCATCCTTCATACATATATAATCTTCTGTGGCTCTTTTAATCATCGATTTCTTATTCTTTTATATAATTTTTGAAAGCGGTACATGGCAACAATCACAACTTGCATCTGTCAAGAAAAATGAATCTTTGACTGAATGTTACAGATGCAGCCCTGTAATTTTGAATTTAGTCACAATGAAGCACAAAAAAGGTAGCAGGCCTCCAAAAACTCATACAAAAAGCCCAGGCCATCCCTGATTTAGTTCTGTGTCCTCACCTTAGGCAGCCTAACCAAAAGTCAACAGGCAGACTTTCTAACCTGTAGCTAAGGCTTCTAAAGTTCAAAAAGATTCACAAAAGGGAAAAACTTAGTAAACTCTTAGACTCACAAAACAAAGCAAAGTCCTTCAAATATTTAAAGGAAGTGTTCTGGTACTGTTAAGATGTGCAGACTGAGGCAGAGAGGACCAGGGGTCTCATTTATAATGCCTTTGCTTTGAATTCACACGAAAACATGCAAAACGGACAAAACTAGAAATGTGTGAACACACAAAAAAAAATCAGATGCATCAAACTGTGTAAGCAAAGTTCTGTGCACTTTCCCTTTTTAAATCCCAGTCAACATGAATTTTAATGCACATGTAGAAGCTTACAGCCCCACCCAGACTCCTCCTAGAATTTTGCATGTTTGAATATGCAAATCAATATACACTGCCCCTTCCATTCAATGTTTTGTTAAAAGACAATGGCAAAACCAAGTTTAAAAAAGAACAATTTCAACAAATGTGAAATGGTCCTACTGAGTTAAGTGGAGGCAAGGAAAAAAGAAATACACTGCCTGGCCAAAAAAAAAGTTGCCACCTGGATTTATCTAAGCAAATAGGTATGAGCCTCCTATTGGATAATTACTGCATGGGTGATTATCTTTCAGCTGGCAACAAGTTATTTAACCAGTGCAATGAGTTGCTTCTCATTTCTTAAACAACCATGTCGAAAGACACATCTCGTGGTAGTGGAAAAAATGTTAGCCTGTTTGAGAAGGGTCAAATCATTGGCATGCATCAAGCAGAGAAAACATCTAAGGAGATTGCAGAAACTACTAAAATTGGGTTAAGAACTGTGCAACGCATTATTAAAAACTGGAAGGATAGTAGGGACCCATCGTCTTCGAGGAAGAAATGTGGCCAGAAAAAAATCGGCGATCACTTAAACGTTTGGTGAAATCAAATTGAAGAAAAACAACAGTAGAACTCAGGTCTATGTTTAATAGTGAAAGTAAGAGCATTTCCACACGCACAATGTGAAGGGAACTGAAGGCATTGGGACTGAATCAGTGAGGCAAACCGGAAAAAAAGGCTTCAATTTGCTAGGGAGCATAAAGATTGGACTCTGGAGCAATGGAAGAAGGTCATGTGGTCTGATGAGTCCAGATTTACCCTGTTCTAGAGTGATGGGCGCATCAGGGTAAGAAGAGAGGCAGATGAAGTGATGCACCCATCATGCCTAGTGCCTACTAGTACAAGCCTGTGGGGGCAGTGCTATGATCTGGGGTTGCTGCAGTTGGTCAGGTCTAGGTTCAGCAACAGTATGTGCTCCAAGAATGAGGTCAGCTGACTACCTGAATATACTGAATGACCAGGTTATTCCATCAATGGATTTTTTCTTCCCTGATGGCACGGGCATATTCCAAGATGACAATGCCAGGATTCATCGGCTCAAATTGTGAAAGAGTGGTTCAGGGAGCATGAGACATCATTTTCACACATGGATTGGCCACCACAGAGTCCAGACCTTAACCCCATTGAGAATCTTTGGGATGTGCTGGAGAAGGCTTTGCACAGCGGTCAGACTCTACCATCATCAATGCAAGATCCTGGTGAAAAATTAATGCAGCACTGGATGGAACTAAATCTTGTGACATTGCAGAAGCTTATTGAAATAATGCCACAGCGAATGCGTGCCGTAATCAAAGCTAAAGGCGGTCCAACAAAATATTAGAGTGTGTGACCTTTTTTTTTTGGTGGTGACTTTTTTTTTGCCCAGGCAGTGTATTTAGTGGCATAGGTGGTGATATAAGTAACAAAAAGAAATTGTGTACAGCATGGCAAAGACTCCCAAAAACTCAAGTTCAGAAAGTTGCATAGTGCCCAAAATAAAAAAGAAGTGGTCTGATATCAAAGTCGACGTGAAAAAGTGAGTCGCAGCCAAGTTTAGTTTTTATACATCTCGACATGAGTGTAGAAACGGGTGTACACTACATTTTTACACATACGCACCATTTATACATGAGGACCCAGGAACTGAGAGAATGAGATCCTGCATGAAAAAGGAAGAATGAAAAATAAACAAGACAATAAGCATCTAAGCAAAAGCGGACTGGGCAGAAATTGTAGTCAAAAGGTAGGCACGGTCATGATCAAAAGAAAAGTCAACATAACATGCAAGAAAATGCTCTGTATCACAAAAAAGCTCTGATGAGCACAAAAAGCACAGAGGGCCTTGCCTTACCGCAATAGGAAATCCACTGACAAATAAGACCCATAAAGCACAAATGCAACAACGTTGAGAAGCAGTAAATAGAGGTCAAAAAATCCTGAAAATCAATAATAAAGATACTGTATTAATAATTACTGGAACTCACTGACAGCACCAAGTACATTCAATGAACCTCCAGGAAGTGCTTGTTTTTTCAGCCTATAAGGTTGAGGGTTATCCCTTGACACACATATGAACAGAACTTGTGGCCTCGCCTCTTGGGAAGCTGCCCTCAAATCACACAGAATATAATAGAATAGGCATAGACACTTCATAATTAAATAATACATAAAATGATTAAACATTGTGTTTCAGTTGCTGTAAATCAATGCCACTTACTTACAGTCTATATCAACAGAACCTGCTCAAAGATGTTCTTCCAGCTTAATTAAGTTCAAACTAAGAAATGTTTGATGACAAGGACAGCTCTCTGACCTTCTGATTCTGCCAGTAATGGATATCACTATTACCAAAAAATGGAGTCATTGTAGTCCGTCAAAACGTGGTATCTAAAAGGAAGTGTTTCCTATCAACCTCAAAAGTTGGCAACACCCAGAAAGCAAAAGAGTTCTATTATTTCTGTTTTGTTGTTGGTTCTGATAGGTCTTAATATATATACTGCTAGCTGTCCCCCGCGGCTCCGCCCGCCTAATAGTGAAACAGGACAGTGAGGAGGTCCCTGCTCAGCTCCACACCCTTTATGTCAAGTTTTCCCCTCCCCTCGGCCCACAGCCTCTGTCTCAGATTAGTGTGAATATATTGCTCCTGCAAGTGAACTATGATTCTTAGCACGATGAGAGAAGTTGCAAAATCAACCAGAATGTTCAAGCAAATTATACAAAAAAAAATCTGATCTAAATCCGTTAAGTAATTCTCTGGTTCACTAGCTAAGCAGAGGTAAGGTACGCCCCGAGGCTGGCATGTGAATGAGGAGGGCCCTGTCCCCCTCCCCTAGGCCCACTGCCTGTCTCTCGGATTCGCACAAATAAATTGGTACCACAAGCGAACTATGATACTTAGTGCAATGAGAGAAGTCGCAAAATCAACCTGAATCTTCAAGCAAATTATAGAAAAAAATCCGATCTAAATCTGTTAAGTAGTTCTCTCTTAAAAAGGAGGCAGACATACAAACAGACAGACAGACAAACAGACTTTGGATTTTATATACAGAGAGATATATACAATTTTTTTACATTGTAATTCAGGGATCTGGATCATAATAATTTTACTTTTTCTTTGCACCAAAAGGAATGCAAATCTATAGCATCATATGATCAGTTCTAATGGCTTATTGAATATTTGGTCCCCAATAGGCACTTTGTGGAGGAAAGAACATCTTTGATTTGTTGTGCTATGATGTGAACTCCTGCTGTTAAGGTCCATTTGGTATTTCATGTTAACTAGATGGGAATTCTTTTATTTGCTCTTTTGTCTTATTAAGATGTGTTACACTAAGAAAATAAAGTACATACACATTAGAGGTGCTGTAGTATCTTATGTGATAATCTAATATAACCAGCAATCATGGACAAATACTTTTGACTGAGGCTGCGATATAATAATGCCCCTGGTAGAGCAGCTAGGAGTCTTAAATTACTACTGACTGGTGGCTCATCACTCATTATGAAGACCTTAGAAAGGCTAACATTTGTTTACTTGCATCCCCTGGTCAGAACAGCACTGGACCCTCAGCAGTTTGTCTACCAGGACCACATGGTGTTGATGATGCTGTCAGAATGAGCCTACTCCCATATGGAGAAACAGGGCAGCATGGTGAGGATATTGTTTTTCAACTTCACTAATCCATTCAGCACCATACAACCCAAACCGTTTGTGGAGAAGCTCTAGTCAACATGGGCTGATGCAGTGTTCTGAATAATGGGCTGCCTAACTGGAAGACCACACTTAAGAATTGTGTATTGGACATGGTCATGAGTAGCACAGGAACTGTATTGGCTCCCTTCTAGTTTACACTTCAGACTTTAGATACAATACTGGATCGTGTCATCTGCAGAAATTTTCAGTGGTGGACAGGAGAATAAATATGGGACACTAGTGAAGGACTTTGTTGAATTGTGCAGATTGAACCACCTGCAGCTCAACAACAGTTGGACAAAGGAGAGATTCATAGACTTCAGGAGGGTCAAGTCCATTCAGCTCACAGTTATCCTTGATGGTGAAGATGTGGAGGTGGTGAGAACATACAAATAACCCCATCTGAATGACAGGCTTGAGTGGAGGACCAACACAAATGCTGTCCATATACAAGAAGGGTCAGAGCCGCCTCTATTTCCTGTGGAGGTTAAGGTCATTTGCTGTATGCAGGTCACTCTTTTATGTTTTCTACCAGTCTGTAGTGGTCAGTGCCATATTCTATGTGGTAGTGTGTTGAGGCAATGGCATTAGCTCGGGAGTCAGGAAGGATTATAATGATTCACCCCACAGCTTAGGTGGTCTTGTTCCCAGTGTGCTGGATGGTACTGAGTTGGTCTAGCAGACATCTTGACAGACAATGACGCTATGTGAAATATACTGTGCCAAAGACTGACATCTTGTACTGTTAAATTGTAACTTATAAGTATGTGAAATTCTAATCATTTTACACTTGCTGTAGTGCATACCTACACTTTGTTAATAAAATTTATATTGTAGATAATTAGAACATTAGAAAACATGATGAGAATAGGCCATTCAGTTCAACAAAGGTCGCCAGTCCTATCCACTTAACTCCTCCAAAACAACAATCACTTACGTTTCGAATGCGCGTAAATTCCTACTGTCTACGTTTTTGTTGTATTTGTACCTTGTCCAAATACTTATGACTAATGTAGTTCTTGTTATATGTATTTGTACATTTTTTGTCTGCTGCTGTAACCCTGCAGTTTCCTTTGGGATTATCTATCTATCTATCTATCTATCTATCTATCTATCTATCTATCTATCTATCTATCTATCTATCTATCTATCTATCTTGGTTAAGAGCCAATTAGCCAATAAAAGGTGTCATTTTGCTTGGCTTTTCTCTACATTCATAATGGCTAACACGGTACAGCACCCTAGTACTATCTTGGTTAAGGAAAGCACTCCAAGCTCCGTGGATAAATTTGTTCCAAACTGAACATCTCCTATCGGCAGCTGCGGGCTTTATAAGTGGGGGACTGAAAGGAGCGGAGTCAGTTGCCCTCACTGGGTCTCTTCTTTGTGCTGTGGAAGAAACAATAGAGGAGAAACTTAGTGTAAGTGTCCCCTCTTGACCCAGGGTGTTAGTGCCCACCTCAGATGAGCGTGGATGGTGATCGACAGACACACATACATGACATTATCTATCTATCTATCTATCTATCTATCTATCTATCTATCTATCTATCTATCTATCTATCTATCTATCTATCTATCTATCTATCTATCTATCTATCTATCTATCTATCTATCTAGCCATCCATCCATCCATCCATCCATCCATCCATCTATCTATCTATCTATCTATCTATCTATCTATCTATCTATCTATCTATCTATCTATCTATCTATCTATCTATCTATCTATCTATCTATCTATCTATCTATCTATCTATCTATCTATCTATCTAAGCATCCTTATGTCTCATGAAAGTAAAATAATCTTATACCCATGATTAAAATGTAGCAAATCCTTTCCAACACAGTACCCCCGTCCTTTTGAGTCACTGCCCACCTAAACATCTGTGCACATCATTTCTTCCAGGAGGCAGCTACTACGTTCCACTGAATAACACACTTAATTTGAAAAGGAGTTCTCTTAATTTCACATACTGCACTACCATCTGTCCGTTCATTCATTCATTTCTGATCCAATATATGGTGTGGATTGCTGGTGCCCATCCAGACAGCACTGAATGCATGGCAAGAACCCACTGGCACCCAGAAATTTGGTGGTTTTAGTCAACTTATTCTGCACATCCTAGAGACGTGGTAGAGAAAATGGAGCGATGAAAAAAGTTGCAGGTAAAGAGAGAGAATGTGCTCACTCCACACAAGTAGGATCTTGGCCAGGATTCTAGGTGAGAATGAAGTACTAATCACTGTGCTACACTATCTGAGAAAATCTAAAAAAACAATCAATATTAAAATGTTGTAATATTGCTTGAATCAGTATTTCATTTTAACCTTATGAATAGTAAGGTCAAAGTACAAATGATTTCAGTTTCACTGTTCTCATGTTTTTCTCTCAGTTTCTTTAATTGAATTTATTTTTACTTCATATTATTAGAAACTATAAATTGCCTTCATTCACAAAGGCATAATTAAATTAATGTTCTTTAATTTTCTTTTTTGGAATTAATTATTAAGATTTTTTTATTAGCACTATTTGTTAAGATGGATGGCAACAGTCCTATACTTTCAGACAGCATGCTTTATCTGAGTCTGTTATTCCATTAACAGATTGCTCTTTTTCCTTTGCTATACTTTTATCCCTTACTTTTCCTGCCCAAGTCTGTTCCAAGGATTGTCAGGCTATAATGAACTTTTTTGTTACACATGACGTGCCTTTTCTGCAGTTTTCCTTTCAGTAAAGCCTTCATCTCATACAAGTACAAACAGCAATCTTTGCTACAAGACTAATTTCCTTTCTTACGTCTTTAACAAGCACAGCTTACCGAAACCTCATCAGTTTGTGTCAGACTGCTCCTGCTTTTATACTCTGTCACTCGCCTGCACACTGGGGACAGCTTATGTTGATGGTAATCTCCCACTGGGACACAGGAAGGCACTAATTACTAACACCTTTTCTCTTCAGCCCTCTGCAGTCCGGAAGGTTGATGACTTTAACAACTTTGATGTCAATTCTGGTGCCCATCCACCTGCACCCACCTCTTCCTGCTGGAGGTCTTGGCTCACTGTCACTGGCGCTAACACCTGTCAAGTCAGTATGCAACATTGGGGCGGTGATTGATGAGCAGCTACATTTTTCGGACCACATTTCTACTGTTCATGCAGGTTCACGATGTACAACATCCCCAAGGTTAGACCTTACCTGACAGAGTATGCAGCACAACGTCTGGTCCAAGCTTTGGTCTTGTTGCGTCTGGACTACTGCACCCCGCTTCTGGCAGGAGTACCCACATGTGCTATCAAACCGCTGCAGATGATCCAGAATGCAGCGGCCCATCTTGTATTTAACCATCCGAGGTGGACACACGTCACTTCTCTCTTCAGGTCATTACATTGGCTCCCTGTAGCAGCACACATTAAGTTCAAATCACTGAGGAATGTCTACAGAGTAGTCAAAGGGTCAGGAGCTGAGTACATGAAGACACTGGTGAAGTCCTATACTCCTTCACACCCACTCAGGTCTGCCAGAGTAAACTGTCTGGTGATGCCGCCTCTGCGTGGCATCAAGTCTCAATCCATACTCTTTTCCTTTGTAATTCTTAGTTGGTGGAACAAGCTGCCCATCTCCATCCGTACTGCTGACACCCTCAATGTATTTAAGAAGCGACTGAAGACCCATCTGTTCTGTGAATATCTGTCAAACTGAAAAGAGAAAAAAAAAATCTTGCTCTGCGATATTTTATATTGCCAATTAATTTGTTGTTTAAGTTTAATTTATCAATTATAATCTATTATTGTAAATTATTAGTTATTCCATCTTTTCACTTGTGGTAGTCAGCTTTTGTTTCCTGTCCTATTACCCTTGCTAATGTTACTCAATTATGTTTACCTCTTTTGTAAGTCATTTTGAATAAAAACGTCTTCCACGAAAATAAATGTAAATGTAAGTCCTCATTACCAGAAGATCCGCCATATTGAAGCAGTCAATAGTTAGACGCCCGTCTGTCAGGACAATCTTTTTTTGTATTGCGTTTCTGAAACTACATTTTCTTTTCAATTATACGGGGTTTGCCTCTGAGTGTCCCAACACTATTGATCTTTCTTACAACTCATACAACAAGTTTGACATTTTTTATTGGCTGGTTCTCATCTATGCAGTAATTGTAAGTTTCTGATGGGAAAATCCAGATTATTAAAATGTGCGCTGTGCTGTGATACAAAAAAATGACTTGAAGTTGTAATGAGCTGTGAATGATAGATTCACTCTCCACTTTGCACAAAGGACACCAGCTGCAAATATCACTTAAGAAGAAAGTAGTATAAATTTTGCCTCTCATGTAATTATTATCCTTGACAAACTGGGTTTGGAAATTGTGTAATTATAACTTTGGTACACTAGCCATTTTGAGAGGCAGATGACCCAAAAGAGGTAAGATTGGGACTGGAAAGAACAAAGCAGCAGGAGTTCATTTTTTGACCCTAAGCGAGTCATTTAGCCTGCTGGTTCTTCACCCGTGCAATTGTGGGAGCATTTTATAAAACCTGTATAGCACCTTGCGATGGGGAAAGGAGCTGGATGTTGTAAATATATAGTGAAATACAAAGATTAGTAAATCAAACAGTACACTCAAATTATTTTAAACCAGTAACGGCAGACTGCATGATAACATGCAGTGAATACACTTGACTTATAGGTTTCATCCTCTTTCTCTGTACTTTTAGCATTCGTTTGCTCAGAGGTTGATGTGCTTGCTGCTTCATGAGCAGCTCTTCTATTCTCCACCCTAGCGCCCACTTCTTCTCTTCTTTTGTTGGGATCTTTTCACATTAAAACTGATTAAGTCAGTGTTTGTGTTGCAAACTTAGTACGTTTTCTTAATTTTTCACTTAAGCTGGCACTTAAATCATTCTTGAGGCAGATTGAACCCTTAAGATATGAAGAAGTAGAGGAAGTGATGGCAACGGTGGTAGGGATGATGCCGTCTAGCTATCTGCTTCAGAAATGATTTAATAATAATAATACATTTTATTTATATAGCCCCTTTCCAATGCTCAAGGCGCTTCACAGAGTCTTAGAAAAAAAAAACAGCAGGGTATATGTAACATTGGATATGTTTTCCTGAATAGAACAATGAAACAGATAACAAAGCATTAAATGGAATAAAGGACAATAAACCAGAGTAAAATACGAAATTCAATACTTAAAGAAAAACTTAACAAATAACCTAATTTGTGATATAACAGACACACAAATTATCCTGAGCACCTGAATAGAGAGGTAAACTAAAAGAAAGGGCAGAATGTTAAGTTAAGTTAAAAGCCTTCCTAAATAGATGAGTTTTAAGTTGTTTTTTAAAAGAATGAATGGAGTCAGCTGATCTCATTAATTTCGGTAGGTCATTCCAGAGTCTGGGCGCTATACAGCTGAAGACCCTGCTGTCACCCATAGAGTGTAGATTAGTGTGGGGCACAACAAGATTACCAGAATCAGAGGACCTTAGTAGGCAAACAGGATCATAGTGATGGAGAAGGTCACTGATGTAGTTTGGTGCATTGCCATTTAAAGCTTTGTTATTAATAGAATTTTATATTCAATCCTGTAAGACACAGGGAGCCAGTGAAGGCGGAGCAGGATGGATGTGATGTGCTCACTGTTGCTGATTTGTGTAAGGACTCTTGCAGTAGAGTTTTGAATAAGCTGGAGCTGAGATATAAAATTTGAAGGGGCACCTGCCAGCAGCGAGTTACAATAATCAATGCGGGATGTGATAAATGCATGCACAAGTTTCTCAGCATTAGAAAAGGACAGGAATGAGCAAACACAGGATATGTTACAGAGGTGAAAGTAAGAAAGTTTCTTAATGTGGTTTATGTGGGCGGAATAAGAAAGGGAGGAATCAAAAATGACACCAAGATTCCTTGCATCAGACGAAGATTTAAGAAATGAAGAGGTAAGGGAAGTGACAGTGAAGGTGGTAGGAATGAGAACGGCGCCCGTACGCATGCACTCCACGGCTGTCATGCGGCCCGCTGCCAAGAGTTGATTCTACGATAAAATAAAAATAAAAAGAGTAATAAAAATCATCACCCCAAAAGCGGATAGTAGATGTCACATAGTATATGTGTACCAAATTTCAGGTCAATACAGTGAATCCGAAAAGTATTCACAGCGCATCACTTTTTCCACATTTTGTTATGTTACAGCCTTATTCCAAAATGGATTAAATTCATGTTTTTCCTCAGAATTCTACACACAACACCCCATAATGACAACATGAAAAAAGTTTACTTGAGGTTTTTGCAAATTTATTAAAAATAAAAAATCTTGAGAAATCCCTTGTACATAAGTATTCACAGCCTTTGCTCAATACTTTGTCGATGCACCTTTGGCAGCAATTACAGCCTCAAGTCTTGTTGACTATGATGCCACAAGCTTGGCACACCTATCCTTGGCCAGTTTCACCCATTCCTCTTTGCAGCACCTCTCAAGCTCCATCAGGTTGGATGGGAAGCGTCGGTGCACAGCCATTTTAAGATCTCTCCAAAGATGTTCAATCAGATTCAAGTCTGGGCTCTGGCTGGGCCACTCAATGACATTCACAGAGTTGTCCTGAAGCCACTCCTTTGATATCTTGGCTGTGTGGTTAGGGTTGTTGTCCTGCTGAAAGATGAACCGTTGCCCCAGTCTGAGGTCAAGAGCGCTCTGGAGCAGGTTTTCATCCAGGATGTCTCTGTACATTGCTGCAGTCATCTTTCCCTTTATCCTGACTAGTCTCCCATTCCCTGCCTCTGAAAAACATCCCCACAGCATGATGCTGCCACCACCATGCTTCACTGTAGGGATGGTGCCAGATTTCCTCCAAACGTGACGCCTGGCATGCACACCAAAGAGTTCAATCTTTGTCTCATCAGACCAGAGAATTTTCTTTCTCATGGTCTGAGAGTCCTTCAGGTGCCCTTTGGCAAACTCCAGGCGGGCTGCCATGTGCCTTTTACTAAGAAGTGGCTTCCGTCTGGCCACTCTACCATACAGGCCTGATTGGTGGATTGCTGCAGAGATGGTTGTCCTTCTGGAAGGTTCTCCTCTCTCCACAGAGGACCTCTGGAGCTCTGACAGAGTGACCATCGGGTTCTTGGTCACCTCCCTGACTAAGGCCCTTCTCCCCCAATCACTCAGTTTAGATGGCCGGCCAACTCTAGGAAGCATCCTGGTGGTTTCGACCTTCTTCCACTTATGGATGATGGAGGCCACTGTGCTCATTGGGACCTTCAAAGCAGCAGAGATTTTTCTGTAACCTTTCCCAGATTTGTGCCTCGAGACAATCCTGTCTTGGAGGTCTACAGACAATTCCTTTGACTTCATGCTTGGTTTGTGCTCTGACATGAACTGTCAACTGTGGGACCTTATATAGACAGATGTGTGCCTTTCCAAATCATGTCCAATCAACTGAATTTTCCACAGGTGGACTCCAAATAAGCTGCAGAAACATCTCAAGTATGATCAGGGGAAACAGGATGCACCTGAGCTCAATTGTGAGCTTCATGGCAAAGGCTGTGAATACTTATGTACATGTGCTTTCTCAATTTTTTTATCTTTAATAAATTTGCAAAAACCTCAAGTAAACTTTTTTCAGGTTGTCATTATGGGGTGTTGTGTGTAGAATTCTGAGGAAAAAAATGAATTTAATCCATTTTGGAATAAGGCTGTAACATAACAAAATGTGGAAAAAGTGATGCGCTGTGAATACTTTCCGTATGCACTGTAGGTCAAACAGTTTGCGAGCTACAGGTGATTTAAAATCCTGGACAGCCACGGTAGCGTATTATATAAGAAGATAATGGCATACTGCACAATAACATAAATCATAGGTTTCATCCTCTTTCTCTGTACGTTTACCATTCATTTGCTCAGAGGTTGATGCGCTTGTTGCTTCCTGAGCAGTTTTTCTTTTCTCCACCCTAATGGCCCGCTTCTTCTCTTCTTTCGTTGGCATCTTTTCACGTTAAAGCAGATTAAGTCAGTTTTTGTGATGCAATTACTTAGTATGTTTTCCTTAATTTTTCACTTAAGCTGGCAGTTAAGTCTTTGATTTTCCTCAAGAATGATTTAAGATATGAAGAGGTAGGGGAAGTGACAGCGAAGGTGGTAGGAAAGAGAACGGCGCCCGTACACATGCGCCGCACGGCCACCCTGCTGTGCGCTGCCGAGAGTTGATGCTAAAATAAAATAAAATAAAAAGAGAAATAACCTTTGGAGGTCAATCATCACCCAGAAAGCAGATAGTAGACGTCACATAGTATACGTGTACCAAATTTCAGGTCAATAGGTCAAACGGTTTGCGATCTTTAGGTGATTTAAAATCCTGGAGAGACAAATGGACAGCCATGGTAGGGGATTATACTGTATAAGAAGATCACTCTGGGTAATTCTAGAGGATTTTGTTACTGGAGTACTTATGTATGCCCATGTTAAAACCTTTTTAGTTTATACAACATTAAATTCTGCATAACGTTTCATGTACAGTGCTTTCAGAAATTATTCAGACCCCTTTATTTTCTGCACACTTTTACTGTGTTGTAGATTTCATTTCAAATGGATAAATCTACACTCAATACACCCATAATGACAAAGTGAAAACCTGTTTACAGAAAGGTTTGCAAATGTATTGAAAATCAAAAAGTTAAATCTCTCGTTTTATATAAGTATTCAGGCCCTTTGTTGTAGCACTCCACATTTGCGTTAATTCTTTTTGAGAGGTTTCTAGAAGCTGCGGCAAATTGAATTGATTGGTCATCGTTTAGAATGGCACATGTGTACCTGTGAAAGAAAGAGACTGTGCAGACTCCACACAAGCAGGAACTTGGCTGTAATGCTAGTTGAGAATGAAGTACTAACCACTGTGCCACCTTATTTGTGAAAATATAAAAAATATTTAAATATATACAGTATATGTATATAAGGTCCCAAAATTCCCACTGCATGTCAAGGCAAAAACCAAGTCATGTAGTGCAATGAACTTTCTGTAGACCTCTACGATCAAATTGTGCTGAAGCACAGATTGAACCATTTCTACAGATTTGAGTGTTCCCAGGATCACAGTGGTCTCAATAATTGTAAAATGGAAGAAGTTTGGAACAACCCGGACTCTTCCTAGAGTTGTCTGTGCAGCACAGACTGAGTAACCAGGCAGGAAGGGCTTTGGAGGTAACCAGGAACTCAATGGTCACAATGGCAGAGCTTCAGATATCCTCTGTCAAGACGGGAAAACCTGCTAGAAGGACGACCATCTCAGCAGCACTCCATCAATCAGGTGTTTGTGGTACAGTAGCTTAGGTGGAAGCCGCTTGAGTAAAAGGTTACATGACAGCCCACTTGGAGTCTGAGAACATGAGGAAAAAGATCCCCTTGTCTGATGAAAAAAACATTGAACTCATTGGGCTGAACTCCAAGCACAAAGACAAGACACTTCATCACCTGCCTAATACCATATTTATGGTGTAGTATGGTGGTGGCAGAATCATGTTGTGATGCTGCTTCTTAGCAACCAGAATGGGGAGACTGGTCAGAATTGAGGGAAGGATGAATACAACCCAATAAAGAGAGGTCCTTGAAGAAGATCTGCTCCAGAGTGCACATGACCTCAGAATGGGACGACGGTTCACCTTTCAGCATGACAATGACCTAAGTGGCTAAAAAAGAGTGGCCGTTTCAATAAATTAATAATGAGTGGAGCAGGTGTGAACGCCATGAAGACACCCCATCTCCAGGTTGGTGCGAAGTGGTCAGCCGTCTGTGCATTGCCTTGCCGACACTTGCAGACAGTCTGATTGCCTTATTATCTAAGGACGAAAGAAAGAAAGAAAGAAAGAAAGAAAGAAAGAAAGAAAGAAAGAAAGAAAGAAAGAAAGAAAGAAAGAAAGAAAGAAAGAAAGAGAAAATAAGCAGAGGTTAAAGGACAGAGAAAGGCAGGAGCAGTGGTGAGCTGGTGCTTAGGAGAGAAGCAGGCGGGCAGGAATGGTGCCTCAGGAGTAGTGTACGGTCAATGCTCAAGAGGGGGCATGAGGATCACTCCTGCTGAGGAGCCAGGATCAGGAATGATCATTCCGCTCAAGTGGATCTTCTCGCCAGGTGGAGCTTGAATTAGCAACGATGGGCACGGGAGCATCGTTCGATGGTTCCCCATGGAATGGGCAGTGGGGACACGGTCCAGTTTAGAAGGATGTCTGCGCCTGTTGATAGACATCTCTCTGTGCTGGAAGGTCCTAGAGGGATAAGTCGGAGAGGCGTCGCTTTTTAAAGAGAAGCACCGGCGATGAGAATTTTATATACTGTGACGCCTTGTAATTAATATTTAGAATGTTTTCTATTTGCTGTGTTTAGGAGAGGCTCTGGGTTGTTTATAACTACTGTGGTGCCCAGCGGGTGTTCATGCCCGGCCGGGACACCCAGGAGGACCGGAGGAGGGCTTGTGGATCCTCTGGAACACGAGGGGGCATCCTCCCTGGTTGCTGTGGGGACCACGGGTACAGAGCTTGGAAGCTCATCCCTGTAGGGGCCCATGGTCACCACCAGGGGGCGGCCCAATGCCTTGGGAGTGTTGGACCTCAGTACTTCCGCCACACCGGGAAGTGCTGGGGGGAAGAGAATTGGAGACAACCGGTGTACTTCCAGTTTCACCGCTGGCACTTCCGCCACACAGGGGTGTGGCTACGAGCCCTCAAGATGCAGCTGGAGCCCTTCCGGGGTGAATAAAAGGGGCCGCCTCCCTCCAGTCAGGGGCAAGAGTCGGGTGGAAGAAGGACGAAGCTTGGTAGAGAGGAGTGGAGGCAGTCCAGAGACTAGAAGGCATTGTGTTGTGGCCAAGGACTTGAGGGGTGATTGGTGCTGAGGCACTGGGTTTGTGCACTGTAAATATGATTAATAAACGTGTGTTGGGTGAAACCATCGTGTCTACCTGTCTGTGTCCGGGCTGTTCCCCACACTACATAGAAAGACAGGAGGGGAGGAGATGGGAAGCAGGGATGTATGTGTGTATGAATGGGGAGATAGAGAAAGGAAGCCTCGAAAATGAACAGAGAAAGTGATTGAAAAAAAATGAGCAGTGTACGAAAAGGGGTAAAGAGAAAACAGTGAAATTTCATTGTTTTAGAGGTGTGCCTAGCAACCCTAAACTGCGGGCTGGGGAAGTTTTTTTGCTGTTCTGTTCAGTTGTTTTACAATAAACTCGGCATCTTTGGAGCGCTATGTTTCAAGCACCTGTTTTTGTGTCTCACCTTCCTTAGTCGCTACAATACTCCTGCGTAAATTTTAACCTCTTTTTTAGTGGATTATTCTAACCTGTACCAGCACTTTGATTTTATGGATTATTTTATTGAATTTTTTTTTTTTTTTTTAAAGATAACTGCACATTTTTTGGAACACTTGTTTTGTGGATTGTTTTAATAAAAGCACTTGCACTTTGCACCTACCCCTTGCTTCATGTGTGTTTTGTCCCCACGCTCATCTCGATTACGGTACAGATGGTGTCAGGTTCAAGAGGCTCCCATTACAGAAGAGGGAGCAAGGAGCCGACCCACACCGTCACACTTTGAGACAAGTCTCTGGGTGTTCTTGAGTGACCCAGCCAAAGCCCAGACTTAAACCCCATGCGTGGACTGAGACCTGAAGATGGCAATGTACAGTCTAATAGAACTTGGGAGAATCTGCCCAGATGAGTGGGATAAACTGCCCAAATCCAAGTGTGTAAAGCACGTAGACACTTATCCAGAAAGACCTGAAATCTGAATTGCTGCCTAAGGAGCTTCTATAAAGTATTTAATTAGGGATTTGAATACTTATATGAATGAGAGGTTTCCGTTTGTTGATTTTAAATATATTTGCAAACCTTTCTAAAACAAGTTTTAATGTTGTTATGGGTTATCGAGTATAGATTGATGAGCAAACATGACAAATGTATCTGTTTAAAATTAAATCTCCAACACAAAGTGTTCAGACAGTGAAAGGTGTCTGAATACTTTCTGAATCCACTGTATTGTGAAGCATTACCTCGATTTTTGTATTTCATTATTATGAGGCCCTTTGAAACTAATTTTAGTTAAATTAAGTTTGTTCCCATGTTCCTTTGTGTCTAGAATCCCACTAAACAAATATCCTGGAGTGTTTATAGGTTGCAACCTGCCTTATGCAGTACTTTAATAGAAAGTCCCCCCAGACACATGAACATCTGCTCCTTGTTGATAAAGTACGTTATTAGTGTTATTTTTCCATGCCTGCTTTTTTTGCCAGTAAATGTTGATAGCTAAGAGCATATTTTGGCATAAGAAGGTGCAAGTATGGGATGTAATGGGGCAAGTCTTGCGTCCATCTCATGGGTGAATAAAAAACATATGTTCCATACACCCACCAGGGATGTGTTCAGCATTGCAATTCAGAAGAAGGTCTTTGGGAAAAGATGAGTGTGTGAAGGACTTGTAAGCTTGAAACCAGACATATTCCAGAGCCAAGCTCGCATATATAGCGTGTAAAAGTGTAAGAATCGATCAAGAAATAAGAGTTATAGTTGAAAATAATTAAGTAGCACCGTTTTTTGTCCCACAGTGCAGTGTGTTGCCGATTAATTCAGTCAACAACAGACCAGCAGCAGTCAGTCTCCTTGCTGACTGAGCACAGTGGACTGGGAGGTGTCTGCACTCTGCAGCTCATGAATGCCGGGACGGGGCAGAGTTCAATGATGTCTGTGCTGTTGACAGCTTTGAACAGCAACTTGAAATTGCAATGCATCAGTCTGTTGCATCCGCATTATCTGTGCTAAGAAACTTGCCATCACAGAATGATGACAAGAAACTGGATGCATCAGTAAAAGCTGAAATACCGGTGTTTCAGAGCAACGGCAAGCATGGGCGTTGTTTAAAACAAGTGTATCAGTATCTGATGACTGTGCCGCCTACTTCAGTGGAGGCAGAGCGTGCTTTCTCAGCGGCTGGCGTACTCTGCATGAAGGTGCGTTCTCGCCTGGACGACCGCACACTTGACACGTTGTGCGTTCTATGCTCTTATTACCACAACTAACAAGATAAATGTACTTACATGACAGCATGAACTGCTTGTAGTTAAGGTTAGTCTTTTATTGGTGTCAACATATTGCAGTAGTTTTATTAAAAATAAGTGTTGCTTGTTCTAAAACCATTCACATGTGAGATGCCCATGCACTGTGTCATGCCCAGGAGCCCGGGATTCCCAGAAATGACATGTGGGATTCCCAAATTCCCGGGAATGGATTCCCTATCTATGAGGTCATCACACGACAGTTTCAGTACCAAGTCTAAGTTGATGCTGATGACAGCCAAGCTGCTTATACACTGCTGTGCCATGGATGGCCTCAAGTATGTCGTGATGAAGTTTTGAGAAACTGTTGACTAGAAGGGCAAACCAGAGTGCAACCAATAGAGCTGGACTTTAATGGCAGTGGTATACCAAATGATTTGTTTCCTTTATAAATTAAGGCATTCTTCTTTTTTTTCTTCATCTTTTCTCACTTCTATGTGAGCAAAAACAAAACAGAAATATTAGTTGGGGGGAATGACGCTGATACTACAATATTTTGTCATTATTTAACACCAGAAGTTTTTGTTTTTGACACTAGCATGTCATTTAAAGTGCACATTATAAAACCATCCAAAACATATTTTTTCCATCCTAAAAATGTTGTAAAATTAAGGCGTTTTCTAAATATTCAGAATACTGAGAAATTAGTTCATGCATTTATTTCTAGTAGGCTTGACTACTGCAATGCAGTAATTACTAGATGTTCAAATTGTTCTTTATGCAGCTTTCAGTAAATTCAAAATGCTGCTGCAAAATTATTATAAGAATAAGAAAATACAAACACATAACTCCAGTTCATAAGCCCTTACACTGTCTCTCCTCTTTTAAACATACGAAGCCTTAAATATCCAAAGCCCTACTTACTAATTTGAACTTATCACTAATTACAAACTAGAGCTCACGTTAAGATCTCAAGAAGCTTGCCTGCTTATGATTCCAAGGATCAATAAAATAACAATGGGAGGTCAATCTTTTAGTTACAGGGCCCTGAAGCTGTGGAATGGTCTGTCTGCTACTATAAGAGATGTCCATTCAGTCTCAGCTTTTAAATCAGGCTGAAGACTCACAACTTCAGTTTAACATACCCTGACTAGAGCTGCTGATTAGCTGTCATTAGTACTTAAATATAATTAATATGATATTTATAAATGGTTACTAACATTCTCCTGTTTCTCTTCTCAGTACTCACATGTGACACTTTGTGCCACTCTCCTACTGCTGAGTTGCTTGCCTGCCTATGGAAAAGTCAACTCAGATAAAGGAGTACTGGAATCATCAAGTAGAAGGGTCCTGTCACCTGATTGCTTGGCCCAGCACTGACTCAACTGATGAATGACCAGTGGAGGGGAGGCCGCTTGCTGGCCGAGATCTTCAGGACTCTGCACAAATCTGAATCCTCATAGTTCTCTATTTAGTGAGTGATATGATCTATTCTTGGATTTTGTTTTGTAGTTTGTACTATTACTATTCTACTATTGCACTGTAATATTGCTTTGTATTTCTGAGATGGCCATAAGAGATTGGCCATCTAGCTCTGTGAGGAGGATTACTTGTGCTCTGTTTTGTGTGTTGTATTTACTCCATTTTATGACATCCATGGTGTCAACATAGATACCCAGGGTTTAAATGTGCTGTCACTCTTTGTTACCTGATACAGCCATCAGTATCACTTGTTACATGTAATACAACAACAACAAAAACAATTTTAATGCTACTACTACCACCACTAATAATAATAATAATAATAATAATAGTAATGAAAAGTGCAACTATTTATTACTACTTCTATAATTCAAAATACTACTACTTCTACTACAATAATAATAATAATAATAATGAAATAAAATCTGCTACTATTACTGAATGTGCTTAATAAACATACCTAATGCCGTAATCCCTGCTGAATAATGAATGACAAACTTGTACTTTTTGTTTGTTTATTGATGATGTTCTTTTACATGAGAAGGTGGATGTGCTGAAGTTTTGGGTGCATTTAATTTTTTTATATCCATAAGATAGTGTTGTTTTTGCTGCACTCGCCAACCCGCGGGCAGGAACTATGCACCAGCCAATTCGCATCTCTGCTGCTCGCATATGGGTAAGCGGACGTACAATTTAAACAGATTGTCATGGGAACTGTTACATATGCATAATAGAACTAACTATTTTACATTACAGCGAGTAATCAACCAAAGTTAAAAATAGTAACATGTAATAAATTGAAATAAAATTATGTTTTATGTTGCGTTGAGGTATTTGTTGAGTTATACGTTTTCGTTCTGTTTGGCTTTGAAATTAACATGCAAATACTTCTGTCTTTGACATCTCCATCTTTCAAAACTATTATCGCTGACAATTCGTCACATGTTGGTTTATTATAAATACGACTCTGATATTTCGGATTCATATAGAAATCCAAGAAAACTTCTGTCCGTGTTTTGCAGATAAATTTTGTGTAAAGTGCGATACTTTTTGACGTATGGATTTGTATACATTATTGGCTGTAGAATTTCTAATATGTCAGATCGTTTAACTCTATCAATTCTATGTTGCATTGCTTCTCTGTTATCATAAATATAAACCTGATCGAATTGTGGTTTCTTTGAAATTAAACTTGTAGTAGCTTTAATTGTTGAGGGACCACAAATTCTCATAGCGTATGCTCCTGAATTGTGTAAATCTACATTTTAAACATTGAATGTTGCGAATGCAAACAGATTATTCTAGATTCGGATATTTTGCCTGCAGTGTTTGTAAATTTCACTTTCACCAAACAACAAATCTTTTAATTCTCGCGGATGCGCTTCTTCATTGGGAAGAAATGCTACTTTTCCCTGATCGAAAGACAAATTAGACGATCTACAAGTCTCTGACTTAAACTTTAAAGCCGAACAATATCTACATACATCTGTCATATCACCTATGTCTATATATTTAACCTCCTTTCACTGTTACGTTATTTCACTGAGTAATAATTTCCGTTTGTTTGCACTAATGCGATCTATATTATCAGTTTTTTGAGACTTTCTAATTTTAGTACTTTCATAATCTCTAACTTGCTCTGCATGTGTATCGTGCCAATGTTTTGGAACATCTTCACAACGTTCTACTTTCTTCTACTCTTTGTCTTTTTTTTTCTAACACCGCTTGGACCTGCAAGGTTTTCAATTCCACTTGGTCCGGGCTGATTATTACTTTCCTTATTTTCCGAATTTGCACTTAGATTATTATTGTTCTTTTTTTAATTCTTTTCTCTCCAATGCTTTTGGGTCTCTTTTTGACGCACTGCCCTTTCTTCTTCACTTGGTCGTTATTGTGTCATCTAGAACGTATAAAATTTTTGTCCAGAAAAGGACTACATCAAAGGAAACAAACAGATTTTATGTCTAAAAATACTGTCCAGAAAAGCTTCTTTAAAGGATGAAACTGAGGACTTTTCCTAAACAACTTTAAATGAGGAAAAAGTAAAAATTTATAAGAGCTGAGAGCACAGGAACTGTGTCTGACAAAAGCATTCACATGAATGAGAGTTGAGTGGACCGTAGGCGTGTTTGAAAATGGCTGAGAGGAGAGTGGGACTTGAAAAAATCTCATGGCCAAAGTCTCGTCTCGCGGGACTTGAAAAAATATCTTGAAATAAGTCTCGTCTCGAGGAATTAAACACCATTTCCGCATTATATAAAATCTTATTAGAGTCCCTACCTTTCAAAGATCCAAGAGGACATTGGGAAGAAGATCTCTTAATCAATATATCAGAAAAGAAGTGGAAGGTTGCAAAGCAGAGAATTCATTTGAGTTCCATATGCGCAAAGCGTAGAATTATTCAACTAAAAATTATATATCGAGCTCATCTGTCTCGCTTAAAACTGTCCAAAATGTTTCCAGGGCAGGATCCAACCTGCGAACGCTGCAACCAAGCTCCTGCCTCACTGGGTCACATGTTCTGGGCCTGCACCCAACTAACATCATTTTGGACCAA
The DNA here is from genome assembly GCF_900747795.2 of Erpetoichthys calabaricus. Classification (NCBI taxonomy): domain Eukaryota; kingdom Metazoa; phylum Chordata; class Cladistia; order Polypteriformes; family Polypteridae; genus Erpetoichthys; species Erpetoichthys calabaricus. Next base: position 21,710,020 of record NC_041397.2, read on the forward strand.
AATTTTTAAGTGCCTTTCAGACAGCCTTGGTATCACAATCCCTCCTAACCCATTAACAGCTGTGTTCGGTGTTCTTCCAGACGGACTTGAAGTGGAGAAGGACAAGCAAATGGTGACTGCATTCACTACACTCTTGGCACGCAGACTTATTCTGTTAAATTAAAAGAATCCTAATTCTCCTCTGATAAGTCAGCGGGAAACCGATGTTTTATATTATTTGAAATTGGAAAAAATCAAATTCTCAGTTAGAGGATCTGTACAAAATTTTTTCAAAACCTGGCAGGATTTAATCGATATTATTTTAGAATAAGAGAAATAACTATTACCGCATTTAATCCCCTTCTCCATCTCTTATTTACATAGATATTTACTTCTCCCTTTCTTTTGTTTATTGTTGTCTTATTAAAAAGCCCTAAGCAATTCTCCTTCGGCTAAGCTCTCCTTCTCAGGGGTGGGGTTTGAGTTGTCTTCAATTTTGTTGGGTTATAAATTGACCTATTTGTATGGAATGATTACAATGAAAATTAATAAAATAAAAATATTAAAAAAAAATATAAATATAAAAAAAGTCTCATCTCGTCACAGGATTTTTTTATATAATAGAGAGACTTATTTATAGGAATCACTGTCACCCTCTCCATGTAATAGGAGAGTAAGGACTAAGTTCTTGCATTAGGGCAACAGTGACACAGCCACAGAAATATACTGTAAAATTAAAAACACAGAAATAAAAGTGCACACTAATGTAAAAAATTCCTGGTGCATGTAGTGCCCTCTTTTGGGCCACTGCCCACCAAAAGGTCTTCATACGTCACTTCTAGATGTTCACTTTTACTTAAAATATGCCTTATTATCCATGTGACAAGGGTTGGCATAAATTTTACCAAAATTATACCCCAAATAAGTTAACTAAATAAGCTTGATGAAATGAATAATCTCACATTTGTAAGCCTTCCTACATTCCAGAATGATTTTTTTAGCAGCTGCTTATGAAGCTTCATCATGGCAGTGTCCTTCACAATTCCTGCGCACTCAGTGGCTTCTCCATCATCCACCAAAAGAGACTCTGCACTTTCTCATTCGTAAGCAGTACCTTAGTAAATGTCCATACTTATTTCCTGGAGCTCCTTTATATCATTACACGAATTGTGTTGTTATGCACAGTGTGCAAATGTTCAGTTTAGTTCTGCCTAAATCTCATATATGGTGCCATTTTACCATTATGACTTGTTGCTAAACATCTTTCCTCTTATTTCCTAGAACAACATCCATGTTTCACAAACAAGTGTAACTCATTTATTAAATTTAACTAATTTATTAAAGAGACACATTTCATGTTCAACTTTGTACATTTCCATTAATTATTGCCAGCTAATATGTATTTGATGTCCTGTGCAATTTGATGGTAAACAATGTTCAGCATTTAAAGAACAAAAAACGAAAAAATAAAACTGACACTGACGGACTGCTTTTATTTTGCTACGGGCCTCACTGAGCACTTTTTATTGTGATAACCAAAATTCTTTCAGAACGAGACAAAGAAAAAAGATCAAATTAAACCCATTAATCAAGCCTATCTGGGATAAACAGTTGTGTTCTAAAAGTTAATCCCTGAAGAAAATGTTGTTAGTTTTCATGCTTAGGCAGATAAAAAGAAAAATCAATTATGTATTAGTGTGATTTAGTGCCCTGGCAGTATTAAGAAGTTTCATTTATTTCTCTTTGAATGAAATGTACCTTTTCTGACAAATTGTAACTCAAAAACATTCTACTATGTTCACTGCATTTTACTACCAAGCTTACAATATAAAGAGTATACAAAAAGTACAAAGTGGACTTTCTGCATTTTTGTGTTACGATATAAATTGACATATTTTGCCATATGTGTGTCTTTACTAGGACTTTTTAAAAATATAATTTAGTTAAGGATTTGGAGCTGCACCTCAGCTCACATGCCCCTCTTTCCCTGCATCTGCCCAGAAGCCGATGACCTGGAAGAAAAATGGCACCCCTGGTCAAGCACCGCTCTCTCTGCTTTGCCCCTTCCAACCTCATACAGGACAGAATTACTCAGAACCTTCCTATTGGCATGAGTTGCTGTCTGTCCATCGTAGATGACTGCTAAAGGTCATTCTGGTGTTGTTGGACGCTGTCTATCTCTTTATACTTTGCCATAATGGTGTAGGACCCAGGGTGCATTGCCCATTCTGCTAGGCTTTAGTGGCACACTAGGCCTAATAAGAAAGCAGATTTAATAGAGATGCAGGCATCCAGCTGCGCCTTCCACATTTACATTCCAAACTAAGTGACTTAACTCCAGCTTGTAGCAGAATCTGTCTGGACTTCATCTGATAACAAAGGTGTTAATCAGAGTTGAACTGACATCTTTCCAGAGGCCCCTTTGCAGACTTCTTGAGACAGAAGGTGCCAGATGGACTCCAGCTAAATCTAAGACCTATAATTCAAGAGATGACAACTAGGATGGACAGAAGAACTCGCCTATTAGAAAACACTGATTTTGTAACTGGAAGTGATCTTAATCCATTCAGGATAAGGTTCAACCTTCCTTTAAAACCACATATGCCGCACCTCTCAACGGAAGAAGCAAAGACAAGAAAGAATGGCAAGTTATGAGATGTTCAAGGGAGCTCTCAGGGAGGGAGAAATATGCAAAATGACCTACTGATTTGGACCTGGTTTCCAAAACCTAAGAAGTTATGAGGCGTTTCCTTCCTTTTAGAGCCGAATCCGACTCTTCTCTTTGGGAACCTGAAGCTGAGACCCAGTCTGTCATGTCAAAACTGTGTGCCAATAGTCTGACGAGGCTTAGAAGGCATCTAAACTTTTGTACTGGAAAGTGTAATGCCTTTCCCTATGAAGTTGCAGACGATACAGCAAAGGGCCTAACTAAGGAAAGCACATAACACCACAAAGAAAGAATTATGCAACAAAGATAAAGAGTGCACTCCAACACAAGAATAATCCTTCATTTGTACTGGAGAAGAAACAACTCCATACAACACAGGACATTACCCTTAAAGACTTGGTATCATAAAACTATCTGTTCCAAGATAAATTAGAACTCTTAATAACAAGTAAATAGGCTGCCTCTTCTATGTATGTTTGTATGTTTCAGTAAGTAAGAATTATTAAAACATTTTTTTTTTTCAATTTCAGTTATTTTTGGGTACCCCCTTATAAATATAATTTACTTACTCACTTACTTATTGATAACTCTCTATTAAGGAGCTAAGTCACCCAGGGGTCTGTAGGGGTCCTAATCTGGCTTTGGTTTTGCAGGGAGTATATGACTGATATCATTTCCATTTTGTCGGCTGTGAGGTGTTGTCATGTTGTGAAGTGACTGCTGTGTTTCAAGAATGTCTTCTGTGACTTTAATGTTTTTAATCCTGCCGGTTACAGTACTGAACAGGTGGTGTTGTCAGTGTTGTGAGCACATATATTGGTTCCACCTTGTTCTGCAGCATAGGGAGTTGGAAGAACAATTTTGGACTCTTTGTGAAGAACTCAGGCAGCATCCTGAGAAATTCCAGTATTACATACTGGGATCGATAAGCACTTAAGCATGCAACTAGTGATATGTGAAAAAAAAAAACAAAATCATTGCCTTACGCAAGTGCGTAATCTGGTTGTCTAGTAATTGCTGGTGAGGAAGGAGTTATCATGCTCAACAGCAATCAGTTCAAAAGAACTGAACATACGTTGTATTCTTATACATTTATTCCTACATGGGCTGAGTGGTAAATTTAATCTGCCCAGTTTAGGGTCAATGTGAGCCAGTGATTGTTGTAGTAGCACTGGGTGAAAGGCAGGAAGCCAATATGCTGGATTGTGAACTGATCCTTTTCAGGTCTCAGTACTCAGCCAAGCAGAAAAGAGGGTGCTGTGTGCAATCCTGTAATAGAAAGCTATTGTTAAAGAATCAGAAAACTATTGTTAAAGTATCTGTTTAGTTTTAATTCAGTTGTTTGCTAAAGATATTTTGAAACTGTGTTATCTGGTGGTACAGCAGCCAGTGTTCACCCTAGATTGGGAATGGAAAAAGGGGATGGCTTTTATTTACTTTATGAAGAATTATTCTTAATTTAAAAGTATAAGTGACACATACCCAGTATTCAGTGTGTTAAAACAGGTAATAATACTTAGTTAAACACATGCACAATTACAATCCAGAAATGAATGGGCAGGACATGTCAACAGTTGGCGTTATGAGAAAGGAATTCCAGCTCTGCACTACCAATCTGCCTATATGATAAAACATTTGTAGTAAACTTTAACCTGATTAAAACTAAATTTATACCTATAACTTCTGTTGAATTCCTGTCTCTTTATTGCAGGGTATGTTTGCAAGGTATGTTTCCTCTCCCTTAATGGCTATCACTAGACAACAATAACAACAATTTATTTCTTTGTGAAGATGCAACTCCCTTTAACACAATGTAGGTACATACTGTAGAAGGCCTTATCAACTTCAGGCAGGACTGTTATCCGGTTTATCCGCTGTATTATAAATTAAACTTGGAGAAATGGCACATACCTGCGCCCTTTCCGGTGCTCATGAGGGGGTGTGGGGCAGTGTCAGCAGTCGCTGGATGGCACGTCTTGGGGGGATTTTATATGGTGTGGGTGGCGTCTCTCCTTGGCAGGCTTTCTGGGAGTTAAGTCGGCAGCCACTTGTCCGTGTCCTCAGGAGACACTTGCTTGCAGCCTGGGGCTTTGAGGCAGCAAGATAGGGCACAGCAATGGGTCTCGGAAGGCTGGATTTGTTTTTGGGATGGGTTTTGTTTTGTTGCTTTTGTTGTTCGCTGAGGAGGCGCAGTTGTGGAGGACCAGTGCAGGTGTCAGGAGTTGTGCGTGGGCAAGAACTAGCAGCATCTGGTGATCAGTTGAGCATGCGCGCGTGGATAACTCCCAGATTTAAACATACACGAAACATGCGACGGGGGGATGGGTGTTTAGGTCCCTTGTCAGCTGATTGCTGGGAGAACTTCTAAAGGCCCATCGAGGAAGTGTAAGGAGGGAGAGAAAGGGCTGGGTGAGCAGGAGGACTTATGGTGATGCTTCAGAACAGGAGTAGGTTAATAAAATGAATTTATATTTGAGAGAAGGACCCTGAGGGAACAATTGGATGGGTGCAATTTTTACAGGATTTTTTTTTATTTCTTTGCCTTTTTTGCAATGCACAACTTTTGTGACTGTTTGCACTTTTTTTTCAAATTACATTTCAGTGTCGGCATCTCGTACTGTTCCACTGACCTCGGTCCCTCTATCAAGGACTGCAGGTCTGCCAGATGTATCTGTTAAGGACTTAAGTGCCTGACATTCTTGTACGGCTCAAAATCATGCAAGGAATGCCTCAATGGGGTTTAACAGGCCCTGTTTTTAGACCAGCCATAACTGGGTGTTAACTGTTTAAGAAGACAAGAAAAAACACAAAAAACCTTACAAGAAATAATGGACGAAATCTTGGAAAGGGAAATTTAAAGTGAAGGCTCACTCCCGGGTAGGTTAGGCATGCAATGGGTATCAAAAAATGGTGTAAATGCAACATACAAAACAGAGCACAACTGATTCTCTTCACAGAGCTAGATGGCTAATCTATCATGGCCACTATAGAAGTAAATACAACAGTACTACTCACTAAATACAGAACTAGCACATATGAGCATACAGATTTGTTCAAGTATACCATAAACTAAGTAGAAACTGATTAACATAAATGAAAAACAACAACATCTGTCCATCAGCTAATTGTACACCCACAGCCAGATTGTAGAAAATGAGTCAGACAAGCCAGATACGGTCAGAGTCCTGGAGACCTCGGCCAACAAGTCGCCTCCCCTCTATTGGCCATTCTACATGTCTGAGTCAGTACTGGGCGGGCCAGTCAGATGAAAGGACCTTTCTACCTGATGATTCCAGTGCTTCTTTATCTGAGATGACTTTTCCATGGCAAGCAAACAACTTGGCAGTAGAGCATTGGCACCAAGTGCCAAATGAGGATAACGAGAAGAGAAACAGAATAGAGGAGGGCCAGTAATTGTTGATAAATATCATATTACTTATGTTTTAGTGCTAATGACTAACAGTAGGGATGCAGTATGCATGGCTAATCAGTAGCTCTAGTCAGGGTATGCTACACTGAAGTTGTGAGTCTTGAATTCAGCTTAGATGACCAAAGTACATGGGTGTATGTGCATGATGACACCAGCATTTTTTTCCTTTTTTAGTTTCAATGATCTGCTTCTTCCAGGAAGAGGCCATGAATTCCGGTTGAAAGGCTTCAAAAAATGCTCTTTGTTTTCTTTTACTAGCGTTTCGTGAGCATTACTATTGATGTCAACACAACAATTGTCTGGCTGAAAATGCTCGAAAACCGCTGCATGTCTAGCATGGAGCTCTAGAAGTGGGTGGCAGATGCGTCACAGGGGTCATCAGGTGTGAACCCTCCTTCTTGGATTTTTTTTTTAATCTAAACCCATTACTTCTCCAGAGGGCTCAACCATGCATCCCAGGTGCACCTCTCTTCCACATCTAGCGGCCTATAGGTTGCTTTAAGGACCCGTTGGCATCATTCCTCTTCATGAATAACTAGTGGCCGTTTTGCTTTGCTGTATCCAAAAGTTTTTTTTTATAGCTTGTCACTGGTCCTGGCTTCGGAAAGACCGGGGAAGTAGCCACAAATCCACTTTAGCCAACCTCCGGTGGAAGTATCTGCACCCTACATCTATGCTGTTTATCATCTTTGGCCAACTTGGCATATGTTAGAAATTTCCTTTCATCTGTCCTGTAGACTGCATCCTACCAGGGACCTCTGAGCTCAGAGTTTAATTTAGCCTTCAGGCGGGTGGACCACTACACCATGTCTGGTCTCAGGTTTGTGGTGGTTATCTCTTGTGGAGGTATTAATCGTTTCTCCAGGTCGACAGTCATATTTCAGTTTTGAGCTGTTTCCAGTATACTAGACCTCAGTCTTGTCATTGTAGAAGACATTGGCTGTCCTTGCTGGACAAATGAAATCATAGTTGTTTTGATTGTGAGTTGTTCTTCAGTGTTTATTGTTATTGATTTACAGTAAACCTGTTAATTTATCATGGTTTTCATTTTTGGTCATATTGTCCTTACCTCCCAACACCATCAAGTTGATGTGAATTTTAGTCACAAAGAGCAAAAACTTTATGGTTAAAGTTAACAAATTCAAAGTTTTAATGTGGGGTGAAGAGTTTAGTGTTGCTGCCTCACAATTTCAAAGGATGCAGATTTCAGCCTGGTATCTTACTGTGTTGGGTTTGAATTGTCTCCCCGTGTATGCTGTGTTTTTTCTCTTGACCATCGAGTGTGGATGTTTTCGTGAGTGTGCTTTGCTATAAACTGCCATCTCTGATAAAGGTTCAGTCTTGAGCAGAGTGGTGGCTCTGAGGCTAGGGATCTGTGCTGGCAATCAAGGTTGTCGGTTCAAATCCAGTAAATGCCAGAAGTGACTCTACTCCGTTGGGCTCTTGAGCAAGGCCTTTAACCTGCATTTGATCCGTCCAGGGTAGGCAGGCAGGTCCTCCAGCCACTGTAAAAATTTCACACTGTTCAGTGTGGGGCTGAGGTGTCAACCCGTTGCACCCGTTGCACAACTGCACTCGGATCTCAATCCAGGTGGTCTGCCGTGTGGTGGGTGCAGCAGCGTGCTGTAATCAGCACATGCTCCCAATCTCCTCCTCCTCCTCCTCCTCCTCCTCCTGTCTTAAACCCCATGATTCCAGTATAGATTTTGGCTGGACCCAAATTAACTGAGCCTGAAAATGGATGATTGGACGCATGGAACTGTTCCCTAATTATCAAAGATTTATTTTTCTGACAACTTCTGCTGCTTCAACCTGAATCTTCTTGTTTACTTTTAGTAAAAAATAAAGTCTCTTCAATTTATCAATATGGAGATTAAATCATTTTGATGTGTAGAAATAGACTTCCATACTAACCATACAATTGCAGACATCACCTTCCCTCTGATATATTCTTCTCAGAATTCTGACCATTTTATATTTCTTGCTGAATTCTTGCTACAGGGAAGATTTGCTTCCAGCGTGTGACAGTTGCACCCTGCTGTGCTTTTCTTTCTTTAAAAATATTCTACACATGGAGAATTGATTTCACTGTACACCCCTAGGTACAAAGTCGCTTGCTGTCTTCTTTTTTCATAACGTCTTTACTTTGTTTTCCAATGATCAGTGTCTCTTCTCCTTTCAATAGCTCCAGAGAATTATAAGCTGCTGTATCTCTTATGGGCACCGTGATGGTATTGTTTAAGAAAAGCATTTCCTAAAATACAAAAAAACTGAATGAATGATACTTACAATTTAATAATTTGTACCATCCAAGGCTGAATTTGCACCCTCTGTAATGCCACTGGATGTCATAATATATCACAATGGTGTATATTGTAATAATAGGGACCTCGTGCCTACTTCTGCATCACACCCAGAATAAATGTCAAGGATTTCATATATATACAAAAAAAGGATTTATTTAATAAAATGCATAGGGAATGTTCAAAAAAAGAAAACACAGTTATGGCCGGTGGTGTAGAAAATATGATCAAGCACTGATAGACAAAGCGATTTAGGGAAGTCATTAAGAAAGTGCAGAGGTCTGAAGCAAGTCATCCAGACAGGCCAGACAAAACCTCAAAACATTAATCAAAAATTAAGGAGGCCCTAACCATAACTAAAGAGTCTTCTCTAGCTAATGCTAAGACCGCAAGTGTATGTTGTAAGTGCCAGAGAGGAAGGTCATGCAAGGAAGGATTCATATCTGGCCAGGAGGTCATAATGGAAGGAACAGGCGAATGGGGCTAACCGGGAGCAGATCATTCCCCCACACGACAGGTGGCAGTGTCCCTCTGACCTAAACCCGATCAGGACACCCGCAGGGTGACATGGGAATTGGAGTCTGGAAATGCAGCCCTGTCAGAATCTTTGTGGACCACCAGAGGGAGCTGCTCAGGGAGGACTGCCCTTGTTTCCACACAACCTGGAAATGACCTCGACAGGAGACCGGAAGCAGTTCCCAGGTCTGTTTTAAAAGGAAACCCACTGCTTTACTTGAATCAAGTTAGAATCTGGAGGCAGCGGGCAACACACAGCAGAGGAGAGGAGGAAGGGTTGGTGATTTATTATTGGTTTATTGTATAATTGTGGGTAATTGTTGGAAGAGGTATTCGTTGGAAGGTGCTTTGTGGAATAAAAACCCTTTATTTTATTCATATATTGTGGGTTGTATTAGTGTGTCTGTGGTTTGGGGCTCCCTGGCACCCCCTTGTTGTTACAGTGTTTATTAAGTTTAACCCAGAATCTTGGATGCCCTTTGCCAGCAGCCATACCACCTGCACTTCAGAACAGGTAACCCACCTGAAGCTGAGCATGTTTGGGCCAGGTTAGTACTTGGATGGGAGTTCATCTATCTCAAAAAAGCTGCTGGAAGAGGTGTTGATGAGGCCTTCAGGGTGCTTACGCTGTGTCTGTGTATGAATACCAATGCCCTAGAGCAGTGAAAGGAATACTCTGCTGTAAATATTGGCGTCATCCTTTAAAAGAGACATAAAACTAAGGTCCTGACTCTCTTTGGTCATAAAAGATCCCTGGGCATTTTTAGAAAACTGTAGAGCACGGGTGTAAAACCATCTTTTTAATTAGTGACCAGTTTTTGCTGCTAATTAACTTCTTCCACTTTAGTTTTAATTAACGTGACTGAGACCCCTTAGTTGTCTCTTTTTCCTTAATCATCAGCCAAACAATAATAAGACAGAAAATGAGCCACCACATGACCAGTTAACCTGTGCCCATCACACAACATCTGAAAATAAAGAAAGGTGAAGGTCTCAGTGAGGTTCATCTCTCATTTTGATGGTGTTCTTAGAAAAAACAGAAAATCAACAGTTTTGGAAATGTGTGCTGTGGCAGAATGAGAGCAGCAACAACAGATTTAATTATCAGCAAGAATCGGCTTCTCATTAAGAAACTGGTTGGAGTGAAATTGGTTGGAGTTTGAAGCCCCAATTTAGCTGGTCACCTGTTGGCTTGTTTCATGTTTCATTTCTGTTTGGCTGTCATTTAAAGAAGAAAAGAATCAATTCAGAGGACTGAATCCTTAAAAACAGGGCTATTAAAATGAAGGGAAAAATAATTTAATTAGCAGCGAAAACTGGTCACTGATTAGGAAAAGAGTTAGAATGAAAACCTGCAGCCACTGCGACCCTCCAAGACTGGAGTTCAACACCCCTGCTGTAGTGTCTTTCATTTCTATCTATCTATCTATCTATCTATCTATCTATCTATCTATCTATCTATCTATCTATCTATCTATCTATCTATCTATCTATCTATCTATAATAAGAAACACAGAATGAAAAATGTAACCAATAGTTTTGATTTTATATGGAGTTCCATCTATCTATTTATTAACCCTTTTATTTTATTAGTGAAATATATAGGGTCAAAACATCCAACTTGTGTGGCTATTATCACGGCAGTCCTTTCATTTAAAAACATCTGGATGAGCTAATATTGCCTAAATTATTAAGCATCACAGACTCCAAAGTCTCCTATACATACAAACTTTGCACAAAGGCAGTATCTGTCTGAACATGGAGGGAAAGTACAACAAAAAGATGACCAAATGAAAGGCACCTAAGCTGAAACTATTATTCGGTACATGCTGTGAGAAGAAAATAAGGTTAAAATTACCTTTGATCCGCGTATACCCTTCAAAATCAGAAAGCCAAGAGCCAATGTCTCTTTCTGCTTATTTTGGAAAAGAAAAATAATCGAGACATTATTTCTGGCTTTATTTTCTTTTCTCAGCATGTATTTACAGCCATGACACTAGTCAATAACACAGTTCTGCATGACACAATGATTCTTCTATTTTCTGTACCTGCTTTGCCCTTTACGTGGTGCCAGGTCTATTGCTACTGCATAAGGAATCAGCTCTGAAGTGAACAGAATGCAAGCCCACCAGCAAACACACCCATAGAGGGCCAGTTTAGAGTCACTAGTCTGCCTAAACAGAGAGGGTATGAACTGGGAAAGGAAATCAGGTCCTCTGACTGAATCCATTGTATGAATTATTACATGCAAGCTGTATTTTGGTTAAAATAGATAGATAGATAGATAGATAGATAGATAGATAGATAGATAGATAGATAGATAGATAGATAGATAGATAGATAGATAGATAGATAGATAGATAGATAGATAGATAGATAGATAGATAGATAGATAGATAGATAGATAGATAGATAGATAGGGCACTATATAACAGGCTGATTGTTTCTTGACACACTTCTGATGAATAATTTGTTGTCTATAGCATACAGGATGCACCAGAACACAATGTGGAGAGTCTGAATACTTTTATAAATGTCAGATATCAATTTTTGATTTTTAATAAACCTAAAAGCATTTTTAAAAACATGTTTTCACTTTGTCATTATAGGTTATTGAGTGTAGATTGATGGGCAAATTATTCAACGACACAATACATTGTGCAGAATGTGAATGGGTCTGAATGTTTTCTAAATCCACTGTATTCCCACACAATTTCAAGACACACTAAGAGATGATGGACATGAATGTTAACAATAGAGGACAAATGAGGCATTTGAGAGAAACAGCGGGAAGCATGTCTTAGATGGTACGGACATGTACAGCGGGGAGAGGACACTGCCTGTGTTAAACGATTATTAGTAGCGGAAGTATTTGGACATCGAATTTGTAGACTGCAAAAGAAGAGGTAGAGGGATATGGTGCAACAAGATATGAAGGAATTACGACTCACACCCAAAGACGTGTAGAACAGAGCCAAACGGAAAAGAAGAACCCTTACCAATGGACTGAAAGTGCCAGGATGAGAGAGAGAGAGAGAGAGAAACTCGAAATAGCATAAAATGCCACTCCTCATGCCTGTATTTCTGCTCCCCAATTTCTTGATGTTTTGTGAAAAGGAGTAGCCCATGTATCCCATTAGGGGGTGAATCCCTGGGGTCTGTTGATGTGGCCTTCATGACTTCAAGCAAAAAACATCGTCAAGGACAGCTCCCACCCTGGCTCTGATCTGTTTGACCTGCTGCCCTCAGGGAGGTGCTACAGGTGCATCACAACAAGGACAAACAGACTCAAGAACAGTTTTTTCCCAAAAGCCATAACCATTCTAAACTCACACATGCACTGACTACACAGTTCAACCCCCCAACCCCTGGACTTCCTTCTATCCATCAACTGTGCAATATCCAATATCTAAATGGTACTGATAATAACTGTGCAATATCTGTATACTGTACAATATCATTACTCTCAGGGTCCGACATCCACTACTCACTGCACATGATCATCATTATTGTGCAATATTTAAATTATGTGCAATAACCCAATAGTGCAATAGTTATTATTCTTTCCATTTGTATATAGCGTTGCAGAACTTTTTTGCAACTTCTTTGCAACTTTTTGCACCATTTGTTTATTTGTTTATTTACTTGTTGTGTTCTACATATATGTCTGCACTGAAGGAGCTGCTTTTAATCTCATTGTACATGTGTATAGTGACAATAAAAGGCATTCTATTCTATTCTATTCTATTCTATTCTATTCTCTGATCATTTTTGCCAAAGATGCCCATTGGTTTACTCTTTATGATAAGGACGTAGTTTCCTGCACAAAATATGGTCCAAACATGACCAAAGAAATTAGGGTTTTTCAGGTCTGGCGTGTCCAAAATGGTGGGGGACCCCAAAAAGCTTGATTTTTCGCATAACTAGACATTTAGAATCACCAAACAGTACATCATACAGTATGTGCGGGTTTTCTCATGAGCCAGGAGGTGCCAGACAAAAAAAAAAACACAACTGAATTGATTTCAAATCATTCATAAGTAATTATGAACGCAAAATGTGGGAATTTTTCCATACAGACATCATGTTATGCAGAAGATGAAGCAACCCACTAAGGTTTGAATTTTATATAAGGCATCGCTTAGAGAAACAAGTGAAATTCCAGATTCTTGCACCATAGGCCAGTGCTGAACCTAAGCTTGGTGAGTACGGATTTAAAAAACAAATTTGACACCAATTGTTTTTAGCATTTAGATCTAAATGAATGATTGTGTTGCTGAAGTGAGTAAATGCTGTGCTTTCATGTCATGTTTTAATAGCCTAATTTAAATTTAAATTGAATGAATTACCAGCTACTGAACCAGTCATCCCAAGCAATTATGTTACAGTATATTAGCTGGAGCACTGAAAATGCTAAAAATATCCAAAAAAAAGTGCAAATCCAGTCTATTTTAAGGTGCATTTTTTCAATTTGATAATGCATTTCAGTTTTATTTTGTCTGTAAAGCATACTTTAAACAATCTTATGTAAAATATAAATGTGTCTATTATCAGATTGAAGTCTAACAATAATATACTGCTCTGTGTTTTTATCTTTTTCTTCCCTTTTCCCTTCCCGTATGCCAACATGTACTGTAATCTGACTAGGCCTGCAAAGTAGTAACAGGACATGCTGTTGAGAGCGCCATTTAAAATAACTGTTGCAAAATGAAAATTAGCCAAAAGTTCTAACCTTCCCTCACTGTCTCTCTAGAAAATATATTGTCCAGCAGTGGAAAATACATAGGCACGATCTTGAAATTATATTAAATGTTAAAAGAAAAAGTCTCTAATCACATACAGAATTGGGAATGAGATTGTCAAATTTGATAACATGCACTCTGTCTACCTTAATTTGTGCCAAGCTTTGCCTAATCAGACCATCCAGAATCAGACCATCCAGAACATACTCAGGTGAAAAGACCTGTCACGTTCGTACACACGGGTGACAGCTGTGGCACCCGGCTGGGGTTCCTCCAGACCACGAGGGGGGCGACCGCCCTGGTTGTATTGGGGGCCACGGGTACAGGGCTTGGAAGCTCAACCCTGTAGGGGCCAGTGGTCACCACCAGGGGGCGTCCCCATGCCTAGAGGATCCTGGACCCCAGCACTTCCGCCACACCAGGAAGTGCTGAGGGGGAAGAAGAGAGGGAACACCCGGAGTGCTTCCTGGGAGACAGCCGGCACTTCCGCCACACTGGGGCGTGTCAGTGGAAGATGGCCGGTGCACACCTGGAGCGCATCCGGGTATGGATAAAAGGGGCCATCTCCCTTCATTTGAGGCTGGAGTCGGGTGTAAGCAGGACGAGGTCAGAGAGAGAGAGAAGGAGGCGGTCCGAAGAGGAGGCAGTGTGGTTGGCCTGGACTTTGGGGAAGAATGGGGTTTGTGGAGCACTTTTGGACATTGTAAATAATAGTAATAGTGTAAATAAACGTGTGGTGGTGCAAAAGAACATGTCTGCCTATCTGTGTCCAGGGCTCGTTCCACACAGCTTAAAGGCTTGGGTGATGGCAATTCTCCTCCGAGACAGGAGATGGCACTGTGTAATAACAACCTCTCTTTTCCTCCCTCTACCGGAAGGAAGATCAACAGTTTTCCACCTCTGACGTCACTTCCGAGGTCCTTCCACTTGGACCTGCCGCTTCCTCCCAGAATGTCTGATAACCAGAAGAGCCGCCATCTTGGGCAGTCAACCTGAACAGCTGAAAGTCCAAGGAACACTTGTTGTGCTCTTTACCATACATTTTCAATTATACAGAGTGTAACCACAAGGGGGTGCCAGAGAGTCCAAAAACCACAAACAAAATTTTACAGCACACGTTTATAGTAATAAAATAAACGATTTTATTCAATAAGGCTCTTTTAACTGAACACCTCTCAAACAAATAGCCGCAATTATACAGTAAACCAATAATAAATCACTAAGCCTTCTCTACTCCGCTGAGTGTTGCCCACTGCCTCCCGACTCTGACTCATTTAAGTAAGGCAGCAGGTTTCCTTTTAAGCAAGACCCAGGAACAGCTTCAAATCTCCAGTCCAGGATGGCCGGAGAATTTCCAGCTTCTGTGGAAATCAGGGTAGTCCTCCCTTAGTAGCTTTCTCTAGTGGTCCTCAAAGACCCCAACAGGGATGTATTTCCAGACTCCAACTCCCATGCCACCCTGCGGTTGTTCTGATTGGGTTTAGGGTGGAGGGACACTGCCACCAAATCTGCTCCCAGTTAACCCCATTCGCCTGTTCCTTCCATTATAGCCATCTAGCTGGAGATGAATCCTTCCTCTATCCCGGCCAGGATGCCTGTCCTTCCTCTCTGGCACTTATAGGTATTGGCTGCAAGCTGCCCCAAAATACTGACATTGTTTGTTTTTTCATTACAGACCCTATTTATGAATGACATCGTCTGGCACCTCCTTCACATGTTTGCCCAGTCATATCTGAATAGAATCTTGAAGCATATTGTAATGACCGGGCTGGACATTCAGAGAACCTAGTGGCTGGACAGTTTCTGAGCAGCATACTTTCTGAAGAAGAAAATGAAGCATCTCAGGGAGCTTCAGTGTGAGAAGAATGGATGGGGTTGGTGTGTTTCAGTGCTGGTTGGTTTAGTGCAGTGGTTCTCAAAGTATTTTGTACAGAGGTCCACTTTTTCAAAGTTAAACATATGGAGGACCACCTATGGCCAACGGCCACTTATTAACAAATTCCAAGTGTGACAAATACCATAACAACAAAGGAGAAGAATTCACACACAGCTTCATATAATGAGTTATTAGGCCTGAACAGGACTGTATATTGGAAAGCACCTGTTATGTCTTTGGAAAGTACCCTGAGATAGACACCAAAACACCCAGTCCTGACAGAATGTTGTCAACCCCATACTTCTCCTCAATCTCTGTTTATGCTGCAAGCTAATTGTCATACTGCTACTCTAGGAGCTGCCATGTTGGCACATTTTTGTTGGCTGTGACACTAAAGCAGGTGGTGGATTACGAAGTGAGACACAAAAATAACTGGACTGGTCTTGGGGCTTTCCTGGAAAACCATCCAGAGGTCAGCTTGACGTGAATCATAAAACTATATCTCCTTCTACACGCCCTCTCAAACCGCCAATCGACTAGGTATATCCTGTGAATAGCACTGTCAGTATTTGCACAACAATCGCTACACGAGACAATGTCAGGTGAAAAAAGCGAACAGCGAGACAAGACAAGACAACACTCCCGTGCACAATGCTTTTCCGTAAAGCAGTCTTTGACTGATAAAAACATTCCTGTCCTCGATCATCCTCCCTATTCACCCGATTTGGCTCCCTGTGATTTTTACTTGTTCTCAAAAATCAAAAGTGACCTGAAGGGAACACATTTTGCTTCAATTGATGAAGTGAAGACAAAAACGGCAAGCCTGTTGAAGAGCCTCAAGCAAGAAGACTTCCACAGTGCTGTTTCAATCAATGGAAGATACGTATGGAGCGCTATAGAGATCGGGAGGGGGAGTATATAGAAGGTGACAGAATGCTGTAATTCATCAATAAATATATATTTTTTTACCAATCCAGTTATTTTTGTGTCTCACCTCGTATATTGGAGTAGCTGAGTTGGGAGGTAACTATGAAATGGCATCTGTCTAAGCTTTAATAGTGTTGGAGAAAGGGCGTTGGATAGCAATCGCGGGTTTGGTGGTGTACGCCAGTCCTACAAAGTTAATGTTTAATATTAAATTCATATGTTTGCTTAATTTCAACAGAATATAGTTTTCTCATAGCTACTTAGACTATGGTATAGCCTTTCACCCCCTGTAAGTTAACACGAAATAGAACTTCCTTCACTATATCCGTAGAACTGAGTGTTAATTAAGCCAGTTAGGAAATACTGTTACTGCTGGCATGGACTGTTAGATATGTTTGCAAATAGGAAGTTGGCATGCAGTTTTCTGACTATGCTGGTAAGAACTCTCTATACGTAATATGACCAAATCTAGAGAAAGATAAATAAGCCTTAAACAGAATCTTTCTTAGACAAGAACTGTACCTTTCTTCAATATAATTTTTTCTTGTTTTATGTGTGAATTGTTTTGCCTTGAATTTTTACCAAAACTTTTAAAACTAAGATACTTGGTCTGTGCAATTATTTGAACACGTGTCGCACTATTGCCAGAATCACCCTATGAAGCAAACTAAAAGCTGCAGAACTTTGGTAAATTGGAACAAACGTAGCTACAGGTGGGTTAGGAGTTCTCGATACAACTGTACACTAAAAGAAACCCATGCAGCATTAGAAATGCATTTGAAATAAGAAGTTTAAGCCAGTTCTCCACAGTACAAAAGTGCCACATTGTTTAATCTCGCTGTGAGTCCTTTGGATTCGGAAGGTGTCCCTTTTGTTCATTTTGATCTTAGTTTCTCAACAGAAACAGTGTGGACATGGTGAGGAGCTCATTATTTGTCACAGTCACCAAGTTTTATTCCAAAGTAGGAGTAATAAGCGTTTTTTTCACAAAATCAGTTATGCTCTTTTTCTGTTTTTTTACTACAAACTTACCACAAAAAACTGAGGACTGTTCACAAAATCTGTAGAGCAGGGGTCTTTTACAAAATGAAAATGGCCGAGAGCTACTCATGATTTCTAACGTTATTTCAACCCAAACAAACTGAATAAGCTTGTTCTGCCTGAACATTTACAAAATGTTGGTGTCCACAACTCACATTTTGCATTAAAACATCACAAAAAATATTTAGTTCACCTGCAAGTGCATTTTGTACGTCTGTATGCATTTTCTAGTGTATCTCACGCTATTGAGTTAAAACATGAATGCTGTCAAAACGGGCGGCACGGTGGTGCAGTGGGTAGCGCTGCTGCCTCGCAGTTGGGAGACCTGGGGACCCGGGTTCGCTTCCCGGGTCCTCCCTGCGTGGAGTTTGCATGTTCTCCCCGTGTCTGCGTGGGTTTCCTCCCACAGTCCAAAGACATGCAGGTTAGGTGGATTGGCGATTCTAAATTGGCCCTAGTGTGTGCTTGGTGTGTGGGTGTGTTTGTGTGTGTCCTGCGGTGGATTGGCACCCTGCCCGGGATTGGTTCCTGCCTTGTGCCCTGTGTTGGCTGGGATTGGCTCCAGCAGACCCCCGTGACCCTGTGTTCGGATTCAGCGGGTTGGAAAATGGATGGATGGATGCTGTCAAAACAAAACAAATCCACAGATATTTCTTATTCATTTGTCATTTTGTTCCATGTCACTGTTCACTTGATTCACATGTCCAGTTACATGTGTGATGTGTTTTTTAGTTAGTCAGATGACTGGCACTGCATGGAGTCAACAAGAGAGGCAGGTGTACGGTGGAGTGGAGCCACTGAGGTTCACTCTTCTGGAGTCGTTTAAATGTTCGTCTGTCAGTCTTGTTCTGAACTTTGACTTCATGATATTCACGTCAGACTCACAGAGGTATGGAGACCCAAACAAAGCAGACATTTTCAGAGCTGTTTGGTGAAGATTCTTCTAGTTATCAGGCTCTACTAAGCTCCAGAAATGCTGTTGAGACTTTAACTGCACATTATTTTGAAGGTTTACTAATATATAATATATAAAATCCAATGTCTGTTTGTCTGTCCACTTTAAATGAGAGAACTACTTAACGGATTTAGATCGGGTTTTTTCTATAATTTTCTTGAACATTCCAGTTGATTTTGCTACTTCTCTTATTTTGCTATGTATCACAGTTTGCTTGCATTACCGATTCATTTGCGCGAATCGGAGATCCACACAACGGACTGAGGGGAGGGGTGCAGGGCCCTCATCACTCACTCGCCAGCTTCGGGGCGTGTTCCTTAACTCCACTTAGTTAGTGAACGAGAGAACAATTGAATTCAACTTTGTTTGATATTTAAAATAAAGTCTTACTTAGGTCGGGCGGCATGGTGGCGCAGTGGGTAGCACTGCAGCCTCGCAGTTAGGAGACCTGGGTTTGCTTCCCGGGTCCTCCCTGTGTGGAGTTTGCATGTTCTCCCCGTGTCTGCGTGGGGGTGCTCCGGTTTCCTCCCATAATCCAAAGACATGCAGGTTAGGTGCATTGGCGATCCTAAATTGTCCCTAGTGTGTGCTGTGTGTATGCCCTGTGGTGGGCTGGTGCCCTGCCCGGGGTTTGTTTCCTGCCTTGCATCCTGTGTTGACTGGGATTGGCTCCAGCAGGCCCCCGTGACCCTGTAGTTAGGATATAGCGGGTTGGATGATAGATGGATGTTACTTAGGTCTTGATGAGTTTGAGTCCAGATATTCTCTTAAGTGTATGCCACTTTGAAAAGATAGATTGCAATTCAGATTGTGGATCGTGATTTTGTGTTAAAAGGATCATGATATGATTTTTTGGAAAGATCGCCCATCCCTAATTTGATTAATCAAGTTTTCAAATTTATGTAGGATTCATTAACCCTTTGGCGAGCTACTTGGAAAGGGGTTGTGAGCTACCGGTAGCTCACGAGCAACATGTTGGATACCCCTGCTCTAGAGGCAATAATATAAATTAACAGTATAACAGCAAAAGAGACCCTCCACTGATCATTTACAAAAGCACGGATCAACGGATGGAGTCACACTGAGGGTGGTTTTGAAGGGGATCATTGGTGAGGAAGGAACAATCCAGACTTAATGATACCACCGTCACCGTGTTCAATTCCAGTTGTATTCTGACCTTATTTTCTTGTATAATACGCTACCGTGGCTGTCCATTTGTCTGTCCAAGATTTTAAATCACCTGTAGCTCGCAAACCGTTTGAACTATTGACGTGAAATTTAGTACACACATACTGTGTGACCTCTACTATGCGCTTTCAAGGTGATGATTTTTATTCCTCTTTTTATTTTTATTTTATTTTATTGTAGAATTAACTTTCAGCAGCGCGCTGAGACACACCGTTCTCATCCCTACCACCTTCGCCGTAACTTCCTCTACCTCTTCGTATCTTAAATCATTCTTGAAGCAGATTGAACACTTAAGTGCCAGCATAAGTGAAAAATTAAGAAAAACGTACTAAGTAATTGCATCACAAAAACTGACTTAATCAGTTTTAACGTGAAAAGATGCTGACAGAGGAAGAGAAGAAGCGGGCCTCTAGGGTGGAGAAAAGAAGAACTGCTCACGAAGCAACAAGGGCATCAACCTCTGAGCAAATGAATGCTAAACGTACAGAGAAAGAGAATGAAAACTAGGAATGCTCAAGTCAAGTGTATTCACTGCACGTTATCATGCAGTCCACCATTACTGGTCATTGAATAAAAGCTAACCAGGCCACAGGGGATGCACAAACCAGTGTGTTTCTTCACGCTGGTCCCAAGCAGGATAAATGGGGAGCATCACGTCCGGAAGGGCATTCGGTGTGAAATATTTCTAGATCAAAATGTGTCCTAAGAGAAGGTTTATGGATGTGGTGAGTGGGGACATGCATGTGGTGGGTGTAACAGAGCAACATGCAGAGGACAGGAAGAGATGGGAGAAGATGATCCGCTGTGGCAACCCCTAATGGGAGCAGCCAAAAGAAGAAGAAGAATTATTGATTAAAAGCATAGATTTTGATATTAGGAGAGATTAAATTCAAACAAATTATCATTGAAAAAAAACACTGATATTTGATTAAATATTGTGCAGAAACAACATAAAAAATTTCGACAGCTAAAAAATGTTTTGTGAAAAAATGTTAGCACCCAAAAGTATATATAAACCACAAGAACAATTGAATTACTTTTCAAAGTATATCTTTGAACTTATTACTGTTGTTGTTGTTACTGTCTCTACTGTACTCTATAATTCTCCCAAACATATTTATGATGAAATGGTGTGTTAAGTTGTCAGAGGATAAAATGAAGAGACTCAGTGCCCAAAAGGTAAAGTTTAATCCAACAACTGGAAGCAACAACAGGAAACAATAGTCCTCCGAACTTTCTAGACTCCTAAACACTCTTTTTCTATCTCTCTTCACTATCTCCACCTAGTGGCCAAAGTACAGAACATAACATGGTGCTTTATAAAATGCATGCAAAATGGGAACCCAAAATACAAATCTTACACACCCCCTCCAGAACTTGAAGGATTAACAACTGACACTGCAGTATGTGCTGTTTGCCCCAAGGACATGGCAAAGGTGCAAATACATATTGTGTGTTTGTATTGGACCAACTAATCTAGTTCGTTTGTATTCAGCTAGAACAGGGGTGGGCAATGTCGGTCCTGGAGGGCCGCAGTGGCTGCAGGTTTTCAGTCCAACCCAATTGCTTAATTAGAAACCAATGATTGCCGATCTCAGACGTTATTTAATTTTATGGCTTGTTAGTCTGCAATGTAAGGTTCTTATATCGTAGATTTTTTCCTCTCCAAGGATATCATCTAAATGATTTGAAGCCTAAAATGTGTAATTTTCAGTCTGTCACATTTTTCTATTAAGTGTTTTATTAACTCAAACAGTGTATGATAAACACACACAGATGTAAATGGAAACAAGCAAGATGGAGAATTGCTGGCTGCTTTGTTATTTACGTCTTATTGCTAATAGGGAGCCATTAAAACACTGAATGCTGCTGTTTAAGACTGAAATAAGCAATTAAAGGTGGGGAACCTTAACAAGCAAGACCACTAAAATGAAGCATCAAAATGTCATGTAAGCAATAAGTACTACATCAACAATAGTTGACTTCTCTCATTAAGAAAGTGGGTTGAAACAATAACCTACAGCCACTGCGGCCCTCCAGGACCGACATTGCCCACCACTATGCAACACCAACAAATATACTTGAATTTACAAATGTCACTCGAGATGAACGCTGCACAGCCAATAAATATGTTGTGTGCCTTACCTAGTGTGGCCGGTGGACAGACTGTAAAAGAGTCTCCTATTCGAATCTGGCAGAGATGACTAAAATAGTTGAGACTCCAGCCAGGCTACTCCGTTTAATTGTTGGTGTTAAACCACAGAAAAATGAACAAAAATTAAATTCAAGCAATAGCGAAATCACGGCCAGATCAGCCAACTTAAGAGAGTAAATAACATGTTGGGTTAAAGGGCCCTCCATCTCTTCTGCCTTTTGGGTCCAGAATGAGTTGTCATCCTCTGAGAGTGGCCTGTTTTTATTGTATCCAGACCAGAAAGACAGGACTGAAGGCGGGCACTAGGCATCGTCTCAGGGCTGCCTGTCAGAACTGCTGAAGGGAAAGAACACAATGTTAGTGACAGCGCCCCTCTCGACAGCCAGCAAGACCCCCAGGCACCCATGCTTGACACTAGCCTTTTACTTTTTTTATTCCTTTGCAGAGATTTGAAGGCAACTGGAATATTTTAAAACATGATTAACTAATTTCACCTTTTCAGATCAAAAGCATTGATTCATGATGTAAGCGGAAATTTGGTCGCACATTGTAGCCAATTCTAGAATGTGGTCTTGGGTATCAGGGAGTATCAGACATCTTTTTGTCAGATGTTTCTATGGTATTACAAGTATTTCATAAGTTTCCAAGGCTTTTATTAACAATTACATTAAGTTTATGCAAAGAGTCAATATTTGCAGTGTTAACCCTTCTTTCTTTTTCAAGACCTCTGCAATTCACCCTGGCAGGCTGGCAATCAACTTTTGGGCCAAATCCTGACTGGTGGAAGCCCATTCTTGTAGAATCAATGCTTGGAGTTTATCATAATTTGGTGGGTTTTTGTTTGTCCACCCGCTTCTTAAGGATTGACCACAAGTTTTTAATGGGTAGTTTCCTGGCCATGGACCCCAAATTTCAATGTTTTGTTCCCCAAGCCGCTTAGTTTTCACTTTTGTCTTATGGCATGGTTCTCTATCATGCTGCTAAAGGTATTGTGGGTCACCAAACTGTTCTTGGATGGTAGGGAGAAGTTGCTCTCAGAGGATGTTTTGGTCCCATTCTTTATTCATGTCTGTGTTGTTAGGCAAAATTGTGAGTGAGCCCACTCCCTTGGCTGAGAAGCAACCCCACAAATGAATGGTCTCAGGGTGCTTTACTGTTGGCATGGCACAGGACTGATAGTAGCGCTCACCTTTTCTTCTCCAGACCATCTTTTTAACAGATGCCCCAAACAATTGGAAAGGGGATTCTTCAGAGAAAATGACTTTACCCCTGCAGTTCTCAGCAGTCCAATCCCTGTAGCTTTTGCAGAATATCAGTCTGTCCCTGATGTTTTTCTTGGAGAGAAGTGGCTTCTTTGCTTCCTTTTCAGATGCCAGGCCATCCTCCAAAAGTCTCCGCCTCACTGTGCGTGCAGATGCACTCACGCCTACCTGCTGACATTCCTGAGCAAGCTCTGCACTGGTGGTGCCCCGATCCCATGAATAAAGAATGGTACCTAAACATCCTCTGAGAGCAACTTCTCCCAACCATCCAAGAGTAGTTTGGTGACGAACAATACCTTTTCCAGCATGATGGAGCACCATGCCATAAGACAAAAGTGAAAACTAAGTGGCTTGGAGAACAAAACATCGAAATTTGGGGTCCATGGCCAGGAAGCTCCCCATACCTTAATCCCATTGAGAACTTGTGGTCAATCCTCAAGAGGTGGGTGGACAATCAAGAACCCACCAATTCTGACAAACTCCAAGCATTGATTCTGCAAGAATGGCCTGCCATCAGCCAGGATTTGACCCAGAAGTTGATTGCCAGCCTGCCAGGGTGAATTGCAGAGGTCTTGAAAGAGAAGACTCTGTGCATAAACTTCATGTAACTGTCAATAAAAGCCTTTGAAACTTATGAAATGCTTGTAATTCTACTTCTGTATAGCATAGAAACATCTGATAAAAAGATCTAAAAATACTGAAGCAGCAAATACTTGTGTCATTCTCAAAACTTTTGGCCATAACTATGCTCTTTAAGTTAATTTTGAAATATCTGTACAATATAAATTTACTTATTTATTTATTGATTGATTGACTGATTGATTGATTGGCTGTATTATTTGTCTTTGTCCTTGTTTTTTATATTTCTGCTGCTGTATGCATCTGAAGTTCCCCACGGGATTAATAAAGTTGATCTAATATCATTTGAAACATGTCTGAGACTACAATCCTACAAGAAATAAGATATGATTTTGTATTCTTTTTTTTATATAAGGGCAGCTTCATACTAAGAGAAGGTGTTGCTCAGAGTTTGTACATTTTTCAACAGACCACAGCACAGTAATATATAAAATGGTTCCAAATGCATAGTTTATAACTTCCAGGCTTGATTGTATTAGTCTTTGTCAGCCAGGAATCAAATTAATGAAAAAGAAAAAAAACGCTTGAAAGAGAAAACAAAAACCCCAAGAGCCGTAGTCCTGCTTTCAGCTGTGCGCGTAAATCCCAAGGTGGATTTGCACATTAAATAGTTCCAAGTATTTATTTGATATGTTTCTAAATTGAATTATTAAAGAAGAAAAATATCCCAGTTGAAAATACAATTACTATCCAGACTATTTTTCCACCACTCATCTTCTACAAGTTTTTTAATATTCATGTGGTATCGTACAATGCAATCTTAGTCCTTTTTTTTTAATAAGATCTTATTTATCAAAAAAATATTGTAAACCCCCTTTGACTCGAGTTAATTTCAATAAAAATTTAAATCCATTCTGTAATCTTAATGAGTTCATTAAGGAAGGCACGGTCGTGAGACTGCCAAATTCCCCAAAGAGCAGACTATAGCAAAGGTTCTATTACTTTGGATGTTGTGCGTTTTCACGTATGCCCTTCAGTGCTTATGGGGAGTTCTTCATATGTCTGCAAAAACATTCATTGTAATTCAACATTCATTCAACTACTCTCCAATGGAAAAAATGCTAAACAGTAGAATAATCTCTTTCGTGTCAGTCTCCTATTCAAATCGGTCAGAGATGACTAGAGAAGCAATTTTGCCCGTGATATTTTCTTTCATACCCCTTAATTTTTTCGAATTTCCAAACACAGCACAACAAAACACTTTCTCTAATGATGTATTAAGCATCTGCGTTATCCCCCCAGTTCTCTTCATTATAATCTTTCATTGTCATTACAGCTCCATGATCACAATTTCCTCGGAAAAGCATCTAATAAAAAGTGTTTTCATCAGATTGCATGCCTAGCCGTGTTTAGTCGTCTTTCTAATATTACAGAATTGTGTGTGGATGAGGAAACGGAGTGCCTGCACAGTTTGTTTGTTCAACGCAAACCGCAATCTATGTATATTTTCGAGTCTGTCGATTATTATTTTCATGTAGCATTCCTCATGCTTTTGACAAATATTATTAGAACAAAAAGAAGTAAAAAGGAAATAAGAAAATTGTTATAGTTTCATAAACATTCTGGTTTTAAAATGTTTTTCAGCTATTAAAGGTAGAAAGTACCACATTATCGGAAACACATTTTATTGTTTTTATGTACAATACATGTGTTATTGTGAGCTCAGTGTAGGCCTAGCTCATTGTTTTTCATATTGTGGCCTGTCGGTGGTGTCACTGAGCTCCAAAACTCCTGACACAACTACACACAGATAGTCTGGGTTCAAAGTGAAGGCATTTTTAATAAATAAAGTATCTTTCTATTATTAGAATATTAGTTACATTGCAACTATAAAGTTCATAAACTTTAACAAGATGATGTAACTTATATACTTAGACAGAAACATGGAGGAATTCAGCCAGCATTTCAACATCTGGATTACATTGAATAACTTAGACTTAGATCTTCCCAAGCTATGTGGCACAACAGGCAGCAAGGGATCCCCAACTGTTCCAAACTTGGGCAAGTGCTTCAGCGTCATCCCATGTGGTGTTCAGTGCCTTCAGGCCTTGCGGGAGGAGGGTTTGGTGTCAGGCTGGCCACCTGTCCTTGCAAACCCCACAACTGCTACGAAAAGAGCAAGAACAATCTTAAGTGTTTCTGATCAACCAGGCAGGGCTGGATTACATGTTTAGTTTTATTATAATGTGCTTTTTTTGCCATTGCACGTTCATGTAATATTTTCCAGTCCTTTTTCTGCCTTTTTACACTTCATCTGAACGTATTGGATGGAACCTGTCCAGTATTAAAATAAAGTAGCTTTCCAGAGGTGTTGTTTCCCCAATTCACAACAATGCAATCCTTCCTTCCCCCTCTAACCCCTATTTTACTCCTCCAGGCAATTGTTGTCTCCTTACTCCCAATTCTGACTCCCTGATCCAAATGGAGGGTTCTCTTTTAACTCTGGACCTGGGTGTACTTCTGGTGCTTAATCGATTGATTCCAGGAAGCACTCCCAGGTCAGGTATGACTACTGCGGTCCTTGAATCGTCACTATCCGATAGCTGGCAGCCCCCACAGATTCTGACAGGGCGCAACTCCCATTCTGTCCTGAAGGTATCCATAAAGGGGCTTGCCAGATGGGATGCTGCCACCCAGTGTGCAGGAGGATGCTCTGCCCATAGTGAGAAGTCACCCACTGTGCTGTCCTTCCCAGTTCCGAAGCCCTCCCTAGGTGTGACTCAGTGGCTGTTAGGACTTCAGCCCCGCTATAGCCACTGTAATGTCCTTCCACATCTGGGTCCTGGCAGAGAAATTACCGTATATACTCGCGTTTAAGTTCTCCCGTGGATAAGTCAGGACTTGATTTTACCGTATAATTTCCGGTATTTTATAATATCGGTCGTATTAGTCAAATGTGGAAAACTCACACTATTGATCCAAGAGATTATGATATGCTATCGCCACCTGAGAGAGTAACCACGGATTACACTGCCTTTTTTTTTCTATGTATTGTGCCACACTGTAATACCCAAACTATGCTGAAGTGACGTTTGCACTGTTTTGTGTTTTTTGTATCTCACACCCTCATACACCTTTATCGTAAGAGCATCGCTTATCTACAATGGAGCGTTCGACCAGAAGAACATATGAAGCTGGTTTTAAACTAAAAGTCGTTGAAGTAACAAAAGAAATTGGTAACTGCGCTACTGCAACAAAATTTGATGTGTCTGAGAAATTGATGCGAGATTGGAGGAAGCAAGAAGACGTTAAAAAAAATTTTTGAACTGGTGTATAAGTCGAGGTCTGATTTTATGATCGATTTTTTGGAGTTCAAGACCTGACTTATATGCGAGTATATACAGTAGATTTTGTCATTACATTCCCTGATCTTCCATTATCACGTCATCCTGGCCATATTGGCTGGGATGCCAGTTCATCTCTCACAATATTCAGTCCAAGTTTTTAATGTGAGAAATAATTATACCCAAAATGTTGTAACAGTACGTTTGGCTAAAGCTGACATTCATGATTTATTACTGCATTTCAAGCTCAAGTTGGAGTTAAAACCAAACAACCATTATGGCATAAATAACAACAGACCAAAAAAAAAGGAAGACCTTTGTTCATAAAGAAAAACAAAGAAAGCATGAAATCTTAAACTAAACAAGTGTATTCAAAAATATCTGCATCTGATCTGTGAAACACAAAAAAAAGAAGCACTTTGTAGGCTCTGTGCAGGTAGGAAATCGGGGGACTGAGAGTGTGGTGACACCATCTGTTATGATTCTGGTGCCACAAAATAGCAAAATGGGTGAAGACCCACCAAAATAGACCAGAATCCACTCTGGCCTGTGCCAACATGTGGTAGATTCAGAAACTATTCAGACCCCTTTACTTTCTGAACAGTTTACTGTGTTGTAGATTTCAATTTTCAATGGATAAATTTGCAGATCAATCTATACTCAATAACCCATAATGACAAAATGAAAGCATATTTTCAAACAAGTCTGCAAATTTATTAAAAATCAAAACTGAAATCTGTCATTAATGTAAGTATTCAGACTCTTAATTCAGTACTTTGTACAGGGTGAGGCAGAAAGGACGGACGTTTTTTACAAAATCACAAAATTGTTAAGTTTTTCTTACAAAGAAATTTATTGAAAAATTTCAGTTCATATTGAAATAGCATTTGACAAAATCAAGTGTGGAAAACAACATCTCCCATGTGGTGTCCGTTATTACTGATGCATTTCTGAAGGCGTTCATGGAAGTTGGCCTCCACTCTTTTCAACATCGCTCTGTCAATTTGGGCGACTTCCACTTGAATGGCTTCCTTCAGTTCTTCCAATGTACGGGGCTTATGCTCGTATACATGTGCCTTGAGGTGACCCCACAAGAAATAATCACACATGGATAAGTCAGGGGACTGAGGAGGCCAATGAATGTCACCAAACCTGGAAATGAAGTGACCAGGGAAGAGAGGGCGAATAACATCCATTGATGCTCTAGCTGGGTGGGCTGTCGCCCCATCCTGTTGAAACCACACACGTCAGATGGGAATACGTTTTCGTCGTAATTCAGGTAAAAAGAAGTTGTTTATCATCTCGATATAGCGCTCCGAACAATTACTGAGGCCAAGTTCAGAAGAATGCTTCCAAGCAGATCGACTTTTTGACATTTTCAGGTGTACGTGCCGTTCGTGTAGCCCCCGGCGGTCTTTTGTTCATTAGTGTACCTCGTGTACGAAGTGCTTTAACCCAGCGTAGGATAGTGTTATGAGCGGGAACAGCTTTATTTCTGTGGATATTGAAATGGCAATGAAACTCATGCTAAACTGCCGTAACAGATTGGTTGTTCTTGACAAAACAGTCGTATGCAAAAACGCGGTGTTCTATCATCCACAGCTCCATGACTTCAACTAAAAAGAAAATAAAAAAATGCTAAGACTTCGCAAACCTAACGCCACCTACCGCACATCTGTCACTCCACCTAGTGGTGAGTTCTAGCCATATCAAAGACGTCCGTCCTTTCTGCCTCACCCTGTAGAAGCCCCATTGTCAGCAATTCCAGCTTTGAGTCTTCTTGGATAAGTCTCTTCAAGCTTTGGGTTTAGGCAGTTTATTCCACATTTCCTGGCAGATCCTCTCAACCTCCATTAGTTTGGATCTGTAACTGCCATCTTAAGGTCTGTCCAAAGATGTTCTCTGGGGTTTAAGTCTGGACCACTCAGAGACGATCAGAGACAATCAGAGATTTGTCCCAAAGCCACTCCCGCGTTGTCTTTGTTGTATGCATCGAGTCATTGTCATGATAAAGTCGAAGTCTGAGGTGACATGCACTCTGGAGCAGTTTTTCTTCAAGGACCTCTCTGTATTTGGCTGCATCCATCCTTCCACCAATTCTAACCAGTCTTCCTGTCCCTGCTGCTGAGAAGCCCCCAGAAACCCCAAGCACAATACTGCTATCACCATGCTTCACCGTAAGGACAGTTTTTGGCAGAGGATGAGCAGTACCTGGTCTTCACCAGACATTGTGCTAGGAGTTCTGCCCAAACAGTTTAATTTGTGTCTCATCAGCCCAGAGAATTTTTTTGCCCAGTCTCTTAGATTTCTTTAAATGTCATTTTCTAAACTACAAGGGGGCTGTCATATGCCTTTTACTCAAAAGTGCTGTGGAGATGGTCACCCTTCTGGCAGGTTCTCCCGTCTAAGCAGAGGACATCTGAAGCTCTGTCAGAGTGACCACTTGTTATCTGATCACTTCCCTGACCAAGGCTCTTTTAGCCTGGTAACTTAGCTTGGCCAGAAAGAATCCTGGTGGCTCCAAACTTCTTCCATTTCATTCTTATCAACACCACTGTGCTCCTGGGAACACTCAAAGCTTCAGAAATAATTTGATCTTCTTGCCCTGATCTATGCCTCATCACAGATTGATCACAGAGAGTTCTTTGAACTTCACAGCTTGGTTTTTGTCCTGACATGCTGAGTGAATTTTGAGACCTTCTATACACAGGTACACACAATGTCCAGTCAGTTCAGTTTCTCACAGGAGGACCTCAATCAAGTTCTAGATGCATCTCAAGGAGAATTGCATCAAACAGGATGCACCTGAACACAATGTGGAGTGCCAGAGTCAAGGGTCTGTATACTTTTAGTTATGAGAGACTTCAGCTCTTGACTTTTAATAAATTTGCAAACCTTTCTGAAAACATGTTTGTACTTTGTCATCATGGGTTATTGAGCATAGATTGTTGGGCATGGACAAAAATGGCACATTTATGAATATACAATTAAATCTACAACACAATAAAATGTGCAGAAAGTGAAGGGGTCTGAATACTTTCCGAATCCATTGTGGACCTCACCCTGGCAAGCTTGACCCGAGGCAATTGGAAGGCACCAAATATGGAGCACATGCTTTTAAAGTTCATGACTGCTTTAAAGTCTCAAAACTCCAAAAACAAATGCCCCAAATGAGTGAGGACTGTGTAAACTCCAGTTATTAGAGGTAAGGAGTCTTTTTATTTATCTCTATATATATAAAACCCAATGCCCGTCCAATGTCGAGAGAATTACTTAACGGATTTAGATCGAGTTTTTTTCTATAATTTGCTTGAACATTCCAGCTGATTTTGCAGCTTCTCTCTTTGCGTTAAGTATGATAGTTCGCTTGCAGAACCGATTTATTTGTGCAAATCCAAGAGAGACGCAGCAGGCCGAGAGGAGGAGTAGGGGCCCTCCTCACTCACACTCCAATCTCGGGGTGTTCCTTACCTCCACTTACCTAGCGAATGAGAAAACTACTTCACGGATTTAGATCAGGCTTTTTTCTAGAATTTGCTTGAACATTCCGGTTGATTTTGCAACTTCTCTCATCGCACTTAGAATCATAGTTCGCTTGCAGGAGTGATATATTAGTGCTAATCCAAGAAAGAGGCTGTGGGTTGAGGGGAGTGGGAAGCGTGACGTCAGGAGTGGGGAGCCGGGCAGGGCCCTCCTCAGTATCTTGTTTCACTACTATGTGGGCAGAGCCGCAGTGGATGGCTAGTTTAATATAAATGCAAGAAACAAAAAAGGCAACCCAGCGCAACCAAATCTACTGTATGGTCCAGAGAATATCCAAAAACCAGTGCAGAAAATAAGCACAAGCCAGAAGATCAAAACCAGACAAAACAAAAAAACGGAATGCTAACAAGATACCACTAAGCAAATTTAATGCACCACAAAGGGACTTGCTTCTTGGCCTGACTTTAAAGGCTGGGGGGAAGTCCATAAGTAGCCATGTATGGGTGGTCCCACTTCCTGGTGTTCCACCCACAAAACGTAGTATGTATTGTAGGAGTACACACTTTAAGTGCATAGATAGAAAATAATGACAAAAGAGAATAATAAAACAAAAAATACTTTCATACAACAAAAGTAAAGCATAATATCAGACACTTGAGCCTGGCGAATGTCTCGCCAGTAATGGTTTGGGTGGTTTCAGGGGGAATTAAGTGAGTGGTGCGCCAAAGCTAACATGGTTTCCGGTTCCTCTAGAACAGTGGTTCTCAAACCATCTGTTCCAAAAAGGTTCACAATAAGTAATAATAATTGATTGTAAATTACTTTGTAGGCAAGTCCTTTTGGCTTATTTTTTAACTCTGCTGAACATTTATCACTAATTTTCTATTTCTGCTAATAAATCTTATATTCATGTAGATTCTTGGTTGCCATTTTTGTTCACAAATTGAGGGGTTGATGGTTATCCTCTCTCTTGTGGGACTTTTTAAAAGATTTGTGAACACTTTGTATTGTTTTCCAGGTCCCCATATTTGGGGCCTGCATGAAGAAGGAGCTAATCCCTTCTTGAAAACCCCTTTAAAAAGTACATTTTCATAACTTAAACAATTAATTCAAAAATACCCCCTTATTTATCCAAATAATGTGGAACTAGTACTAGTTTAATAATAACCTTAGCCATCAAAACAAACCCTAATAAGGCATTGCCCTTCATTAAATAATATTTAATAAAGTGTTTAAGACTTTATCACTTCTAACTTCACATTCAAGGGAATGGCCTTTCGGTTTTTCTTGAACTTTTTCAAGTAGTTCATGATCTGTGACAAGACATATGAGCAACACACATGACAAGGTGAGTGAATCAGAGCCCGTGAATGCACAAGTACACCTCGCTGCAGCCTCCAAATCGGCCCCACCTTGTTCGACATGTCCAAACACAGCAGCATTAGCTGTGGAAATAACTGAGAGTGAGATTGCGCATCACCAACATCCAGCCCCGCCTTAAACTAAACATCCAACTGCACCCTATTCAGAAGCTGCTGTGAAAACAGTGTCTGTGCACAGCATCAGCTCTGAGAGTAACGGAGACTGGGATTATGCATCATCAGTGGTTAGCCCCGCCCTCTACATCCAGCCCCACCCCATTCTGCAGTCTAAGGCGAGACATACTTGGAATGGCACACATTGAAAAAGTCATGTCAGCCTGTACTTTATATAATTGGCTGAGTAAAGCGGTGTGTGTGTATTTGTGCAGCATATTTGTTTTCTGGTTTAAAATTGCAGGAATGAATGTGTCCAGCAAAACAAGTCAGGGAGATTCACGGATTTGAGTCTGAAAAGTTGTCACCTATTTTCTATGTGCAATTTTGTCTTTTTTGCTTGTCAGGGCTTATCAGCAGTGGCGTAGCTAGAGTTCGTGCCACTCAGGGCGAGACAGGGCGGTGCTTCAATTTACCACCCTCCAACATATATGAATATGTTAACCTATTTAAATAGAAAGTTAAAATGACAAATAGAGAAAAATTAAGATAAATTTTGCATAGATTTATTAATATATAGAGAAACAACAGTAATTTTTCACATATAATTATTTATAAGCATCAACTAGACAAGAATATAGTATAGACACACTGATAAGCCGTGTTATAATTATTAGTTTAATGGAATTATGCTGCAAAAACCCAAACTAGTGTAGTGTACAAGTGATAGGTGGGGATGTTTTCTGCACAGAGCAAGAACACATTTGGATTGATAACAAAACAACATTATAAATTGTAAATTAGTTGCTTATCGTCCTAGAAATTATTATCGGTGTAATGTTTATGTTTATTTTTGTTACTGCCTCATAAATTTCAAATGCTGTGTCTGATGCCGTCACAGAAAGACAGTCTGAACATTATTTTTGAAGCATTTGTGTATGAAAATCAGAGAATTTTACTTTTTTCATTCATGGGTGATATTTTTCTGAACTCTGCTGCTTACACACGAATTATACTGAAACTTTTGGCAAATAATGCTGACCCCTCCCCCCACCCCTAGCTACGCCACTGCTTATCGGCTGGTGTCCCAACCCTTTATCTTGATTTTGCCATTTGGTTACAATGTATTCTTCTCACCTACAGAGGGTTACATTTATTGTCTTTTGTGCACATTAGAAATGATCCGCCATGTACATTGTTTTCAATGTGACTCAAGGAGCATTCAAACCTCAGGTAATCTCTGTGTTTTTTTCTAAGTGATGTGAGATATTTACTGATTAGTCAGTATATTTAGCTTTCAAATCCCGGCTGAAGACTCACAACTTCAGCTTAGCATACCCTGACTAGAGCTGCCGATTAACTGCACAGACTGCATCTCTGTTGTTAGTCATTAGCACTAAAACATAAGTAATATGATAGTTATAATTTGTTACTAACACTCACCCATTCTGTCTCTCTTTTTGGTACTCAAATGTGGCACCTGATGCCACTGCCCATCTTGCCTGCCTAAGGAAAAGTCATCTATGACAGAGGAGCACTGGAATCATTGGGTAGAAGGGTCCTTTCATTAGAGTGGCCGGCCCAGCGCTGACTCAGCTGTGGAATGGCTAATAGGGGGAGGCAGCTTGTTGGCCGAGGTCTCCAGGACTCTGAACAAATTGAAATACTATTATTTGATATAATCTACTCTTGCATTTTGCTCTGTACTTGTACTTTTACTATTGTACTATTGTATTGAGGACTACCTGTGTTCTCTTCCATGTATTGCATTGTATTTACCCCATTTTTTGACATTCACTGCACGCCCAGCCTTCCTGGAAAGGGGTCTCTCTCTGAATTGCCTTTCCAATGATTTCATCTCATTTTTTCCTTCATTGTTTTTTTTTGGGGGGGTGGGGAGGTTTTCCTTGTCTTCATAGAGAGTCAAGGCTGAGGGAGGGGGGCTATCCAAAAACAGGGCCAGTTAAAGCCCATTGTGCCACTCCTTGCTTGATTATGGGCTATACAAAAA
Source organism: Erpetoichthys calabaricus (assembly GCF_900747795.2). Taxonomy (NCBI): domain Eukaryota; kingdom Metazoa; phylum Chordata; class Cladistia; order Polypteriformes; family Polypteridae; genus Erpetoichthys; species Erpetoichthys calabaricus. The sequence goes on from NC_041397.2 coordinate 21,743,954, forward strand.
TAAACTGTATTGCAGTGGTTCTCAATCTGTGGGGCGGACCCCCCTAGGGCAGCGTGAAGTAACAAAAAGGGGGGGCGTGAAGATGTGAAAAAAGAAAAGAATCAAAAATATGAAAAATACATCTATTGAAACCAAAACAAATTAACTTAGACTACATTCTGATACTAGAAAAATAAATATAGAGTTAGATAAATGTCAATAAAAGTTAGTAGGTATAATAAAATATGCATCTATGATATATCATTAATTAAAAAAGAACAAATTGGTATTAGTGGGCTCCTTTCAAAAAACATTAGGGGGGGCGCGATTAAAACTATTATGAAAACTTGGGTCACAAATACTTAAAGGTTGAGAAACGCTGCTGTATTGTATATTGACCTAAAGAATAAGATTCCTGTGTTGTACACTGTGTACACCGTGTAAGCAATTACTAGGCAAGTCAGTATTCTGACCTTATCATTTTCTCACAACACATTCTCCTACTCTCAACCATATAAACCTGAATGCTTACTGGATGTAATAGTTTTCAGGTGAAATGTAATTGTTTAATGAGGGAGGGTGGTGCTTAAAGTGATTATAATCATATATTAAGGTGCGCGTAATTATTAGACAGCTTCATTACCTCAGGTAAGATGGACTAAAAAAGAAATTTAACTGACACTGAAAACTCAAAAACTATGCCTTTCAGATAGATGAAACACACTGGAAATTGCTAAACTACTGAGGCGTGACCACCAGCGACTCAAATGGTTAGTTGCAAATAGTCAGCAAGGTCACAAAAAACTCAAGGAATTAACTGCAAAAGACTTGGGAATAATTACAGGTGCTGGTCATAAAATTAGAATATCATGACAAAGTTGATTTATTTCAGTAATTCCATTCAAAAAGTGAAACTTGTGTATTAGATTCATTCATTACACACAGACTGATGTATTTCAAATGTTTATTTCTTTTAATTTTGATGATTATAACTGACAACTAATGAAAGTCCCAAATTCAGTATCTCGGAAAATTAGAATATCAATTAAGACCAATGCAAAAAAAGGATTTTTACAAATGTTGGCTAACTGAAAGGTATGAACATGAAAAGTATGAGCATGTACAGCACTCAATATTTAGTTGGGGCTCCTTTGGCCTGGATTACTGCAGCAATGCGGCGTGGCATGGAGTCGATCAGTCTGTGGCACTGCTCAGGTGTTATGAGAGCCCATGTTGCTCTGATAGTGGCCTTCAGCTCTTCTGAATTGTTGGGTCTGGCGTATTGCATCTTCCTCTTCACCATACCCCATAGATTTTCTATGGGGTTAAGGTCAGGCGAGTTTGCTGGCCAATCAAGAACAGGGATACCATGGTCCTTAAACCAGGTACTGGTAGCTTTGGCACTGTGTGCAGGTGCCAGGTCCTGTTGGAAAATGAAATCTGCATCTCCATAAAGTTCGTCAGCAGCAGGAAGCATGAAGTGCTCTAAAACTTCCTGGTAGACAGCTGCGTTGACCTTGGACCTCAGAAAACACAATGGACCAACACCAGCAGATGACATGGCACCCCAAACCATCACTGACTGTGGAAACTTTACACTGGACCTCACGCAACGTGGATTCTGTGCCTCTCCTCTCTTCCTTAGACTATGGGACCTTGATTTCCAAAGGAAATGCAAAATTTACTTTCATCAGAGAACATAACTTTGGACCACTCAGCAACAGTCCAAAGGCGAGACGCTTCTGATGCTGTCTCTTGTTCAAGAGTGGCTTGACACAAGGAATGTGACAGCTGAGGCCCATGTCTTGCATACGTCTGTGCGTGGTGGTTCTTGAAGCACTGACTCCAGCTGCAGTCCACTCTTTGTGAATCTCCCCCACATTTTTGAATGGGTTTTGTTTCACAATCCTCTCCAGGGTGCGGTTATCCCTATTGCTTGTACACTTTTTTCTACCACATCTTGTCCTTCCCTTCGCCTCTCTATTAATGTGCTTGGACACAGAGCTCTGTGAACAGCCAGCCTCTTTAGCAATGACCTTTTGTGTCTTGCCCTCCTTGTGCAAGGTGTCAATGGTCGTCTTTTGGACAACTGTCAAGTCAGCAGTCTTTCCCTGATTGTGTAGCCTACAGAACTCGACTGAGAGACCATTTAAAGGCTTTTGCAGGTGTTTTGAGTTAATTAGCTGATTGGAGTGTCGCACCAGGTGTCTTCAATATTGAACCTTTTCACAATATTCTAATTTTTCAAGATACTGAATTTGGGACTTTCATTAGTTGTCAGTTATAATCATCAAAATTAAAAGAAATAAACATTTGATTAAACATCAGTCTGTGTGTAATGAATGAATCTAATATACAAGTTTCACTTTTTGAATGGAATTACTGAAATAAATCAACTTTGTCATGATATTCTAATTTTATGACCAGCACCTGTAAACATGAAGCAACCAGAAACTCCCTGGCCTCCAGTGCCACCATATTCTAAAACTGCAAACTACTTGGCGTGATTGGGACAGCTTAGCGATTAGCTGAAGAAACGGGCTTGATGGACTGAATGGTCTCCTTTTATTTATAAAATCTGCTATGTTTCTGTGCCCACATGTACAAGGGGTCAGGTGCTTAGAGACATGGCTAAGGTTTAAAAAAAGGCTGAAACACTTTATGTCCATCACTGAATATGGTTCACAAGTTGAAACATCAAGATTAGGCCAAGCAATACCTAAAGATTGGCTTTTCAAAGGTTTTTATGGAAGATGAAATGAGTGTGATCCTTGATGGACCAGACTTGTGGCTTTGTGGCTGGATCACTAAAAAGGCACCAGTGTGAGTCAGGTGCCATCAGGGTATGGGAAGGGCACTGGTGTTGGCTGTTGTCATTAAGGATGAGCTAGCTGGACCTTTTTTGGGTTGAAGCTGGACTGAAAATGAATTCCCAACCCTACTACCAGTTTCTGAAAGATCCATTCTTCAAGCAGTGGTACAGGAAAGAAATGAGCAGAATTGAAGAAGGTCATAATCTTTAAGTAGGACAATTCTCTTTCACATGATTCCAAGAACTCCACTGCTTGGCTAGCCAGCAAAGGCCTCAAAGATGAGTGAATAATACAATACACTATCATACAATTTATTTTCTTGTATACTCCAAAATCACCCAAGGAGTGCCACAATGAGCTTTAACAAGCCCGTTTTTTTTGACAGCCCCCCAGCCTTAACTCACTAAGAGGATAAGAAAAAGAAAACTCCCAAAAAAAAACTTTGTAGGGAAAAAAAAATGGAAGAAATCTCAGGAAAGGCAATTTGAAGAGAGACCCGTGAAAAATGAGCAGGCCCCATTCCTCACCTGACCTGAAACACATTGAGAACCTGTGAGAACTTCTCAGATATGAGATTTACAGTGAGGGAAGACAATCCCGGCATTTGATAGGCTGTGAAAATTCATTATCAAGAAACTGACAGACTCAATGGATGGGAGGCTCATGGTAGTTATTGAAAACCGAGGGTGAGGTAGGTGGGGGGTTACTGAATATTTTTGAAAAGGCGAGAATGTTATTTATTAATTGCTATGTGTCATTTTATATCACCCATTCTTACACTTACTGTAAAACCTGAGAATAAACGAGTGGGCGGAAAACTGATTTGTAACTCAGTTGCCTAAAACTTCCTCCTGCTAACAGTTACCTAATAAATGCGCACCCTTATATTTTCCCTTGAGAAAGACAAAACTCATTTTTCCTTTCATAATCATTTAAGTTTGAGATAAAATAAAATTTTGGATTGACTAAGAACATTGCATTTGTTCCATTTGCCCAATAATATTAATAATAATAATTCTTTACATTTATATAGAGTTTTTCTCACTCCTCAAAGGACTTTTCATAGTGAATGGGGAACCACCACTAATGTGCAGCACCCACTTTTTGGTGCCAGCATGCTCACCACACATTGGCTGTTAGGTCATGAAGTGGTAAGACAGAGATAGCCAATTAGAGATAAGGGATGATTAGGGGTCCAGAATGACTAGGCCATGGAGGGCAATTTAGCCTGGCCATCGGGATACACCCTGCTCTTTACGAAGGGTGCCCAGGATTCTTTAATGACCACAGAGAATCAAGACTTCGTTTCTATGTCTCATCTGGCGACATTTTTACAGCACAGCGTCCCCGTCAGTGCACTGGGGCATTGGGATCCACACACAGACCACAGGGTAAGCGCCCCCTGTAGGCCTGTCCAACTCCTCTTCCAGCAGCATTCCAGGCCAGGCCTGAACATGCGTAGCTTCATGTGGTATGGCTGCAGGCTATATAATAATTGTGTACGCAATAATTGTGTGAAACACCCCCTCCCTAATTCTGTAACCTCAGAGTGTTTCCCACAGGATGCTGTGCTCGATGCTGATGTTGAATAAAACCCTCTTGAACAGTCACTGCTGCCATGTCTAATCTCATATTCTCCACAGGTGGCAGGCCCATTTAGAATCAGAAGTGTTTCTAAAACACAAAGGTTGTGGGCATTTACAAGAAACACTGGCGTAGGCAGAATACGCAAATTTTACACAAATAATGAATGGAGCAGGATCTGGAAAAAAAAACAAACTATTTTGCCGTTTGTATGCAAGAATATATACAGTATATATTTTTACTTTGTCTCTTTGGCAATGTCCAAAGCAATCAAGGAGAATGGAGGTCTCCTGTGAAGATAGAATGCTATAACTCTGTACTTAAAGCAACCGTGATTGTGGGGAGACAATAATATTTATGGACCCCCATGCAACACACCCTCTGCATCTCCCTGCTCTCTGACTATTTGTGCCCCTGAACAGGAGCAAAACCCAGGATGCTGGAGCCAAGAGGCTAACCAAAAAAAGTCTGTCAATTAACTGAAATTGCAATGGAATTAGAACTCAAAAGGAACAAATGCTGAAACAATGCTGCATATTTTATTGTGCTATTTATGCTCTGACATGGTTACAACAGCTGCAATACCACATACCACAAGCTAAGCATGTTTAGGCCCGGCCAGAACTTAGATGGGAGACCAACCAGGAAAAGCTTGGGCTTGCTGCTGGTAGGGGTGTTGGTGAGGCCAGTAGGGGGCGCTTACCCTGAGTGTGGCCTGAATGTGGATCCCAGTGCCCCAGTGCAGTGACACAGACACTGTGCTGTAAAAATGTCACTGTCCTTCATAAGAGATGTAAAACTGAAGTCCTGTCTCTGTGATCATAAAAGATACCTGGGCATCCTTTGTAAAGAGCAGGGTGTTTCTGGCTGTCCTGGCTAAATTATCCTCCATGGCCTAGTCATTCTGCCCCTTAATCATCCCCTGTCCCTAAATGGTTAACTGTCTTTCAGCTCTTCACCACCTGACAGCGAACGTGTGGTGAATGTACAGGCACAAAAATGGCTGCCGTTGCATCATCCATGTGGATGTTACACATTAGTGAAGGTCGAAGTGGCTCCCTACTATGTAAAAGTGCTTTAAGGAGTGAGAAAAGTGCTAAATAAATGTCAAGAATTATTATTATTAAACCACAGATCATTTGCTTGTATATTCTTAGCATATTCTTTGAAGTCATTGAACATCAACCTGGCTTCGTCCAAGGTGCTTTTTTGTCTCTAAATTGAATAGAAAGGAAATTTTCATTGTTTTACATATTTTTCAAAGTGTACCATACGAAACAAAAAGCACACACAAAGGCATTTAGAAAATATCACGGAAGCGGCAGAATTTTCCTTTAACCACAAGAGGGCAGCAGCATCCCACAAAAATCTTGAAAATCTTTTTTAGGTTTATAGGGTCACTAGCACAGAGGGGCTCATTACCAGACAAGCAGCAATTAATTTCTCAATGTTTTAACTATTTTTACTTTCATTTCTGTGAGAGGACAAATTTATTATGGTTATCACATACATTATTAATAACAGAGCTTTTATTCATTTTTATATTTTATTGTATTGAAACACGCAGACCCACGGTCCTAAAATGAAATGCAAATAAAAAGCACCTTAAAGATAAGGAGCTGTTGCTACTTCTTATGTTTTATAGAAGGTTACTTGTTTCACTTCCCCAAGAAGTCGTAATTCATTTTATTACATCTGGTGGCTCATGTAGTGTCAGCTTAAAATGTGCTTGCAGAGATCATATAGAGCAAGATAAACTTAATTCCATTTTGGCAACACATTCTGTATGTTTTCACCATTATGTCATTCTAACCCCTTAATCATCCCCTGTCTCTAACTGGCTGTCTCTCTCACCACTTTTCCACCTAACTACTAATGTGTGGTGAGCGTACTGGCGTAAAATGTCTGCCGTTTCATCATCCAGGAGGCTGCTGCACATTGGTGGTGGTTAAAGTGTTTCCCCACTCACTTCGCAAAGTGCTTCTAGTAGTGGGAAAAGTGCTATATAAATGTAAAGAGTTGCTGTTGTTATTAATAAAAAATAAAGTTTCACATTGATGATATTAGCGATCCAACTTTCCTAAGTAGTTCTCTTCAAACAAACATTGATCAAAAGATGTAACAGCAATGCTTGCAAATGGTTGGAAGTTTCTAGGGTTTGACAATCTTCTTGTTACATGTACTTTTCTCTTTTTTCTGTTTTTGCACTCTGTATCCTGGACTTTGTCTTGCACGCCTATGAGCCATCGTGTTTGCCTGATGCTCTGTAATCAGGATTAGTTTTTGCTTGGCTATGTGCTTCACCATCTTGTATTCCTATTCTATCCTGTTTTTCTTCACTTAAGAGTCTTCTACAGTTTGCATGACGCTCAGCAGATGTCCTTGCTCCTCTTCTTCTTCTTCTTGTTCTTCCTGCCATTATGGTGGTTTAGCAGTTTATTTTTTGTATTCCTTTGCCATAAACACACACTCATAGGTTGCTTTGCAGTCCTTTATGCAGTTCGATGTTCAATCAAAATAATGCAATAAATAAAAAAAAGATGTTGATTTTATAAGCATGCTGTTTTAATAAGCTAGAAGTTTTTTGAGTTAGGGAAGGGGCTGCATGTAAATAACAGTAAACTCTCCACTAGTTGTTAACACATGTGAGAACTTACACTTGATTCTAAATTCTGAACACATATACTGCTTGATAGTTGGCGTACATTTCTCTATCTTTGTTATTCTTATATTGTCGATCCCACAGTTGACGCCCAGTGGATGTCACTGCTCTTCTTCTTCCTATTATGGTATTCTTTGTCACGTCATCAACCTCTGTGGTTTTGCTTGCTGCCCAGCAGGTGCCACTGCTCTTCTTTAATCTTTCTGCCATGTCATTTGGTTTTACAATCTCTTTGCTTTAATAATCCCAGACTGCCACTAGTTTTTGGAGGTTCCAAGATATATCTGATCATAAACTTTCCATTCAGGCCAAGAATCAAGGTTCTATTTCCAGTAGTTTTCAAGTATTTGCATAATGGATTGACAGAGCTTATCATTTTATACATACAAATTAATTTGTTGAAAAGACTGATCATTGAAAGGGGAATCTTATCGCCACTTCAGTTGATATGGAAAATATGGGGAGTCTTGTATCCTTTCTCTCAGTGTTCTATGCTAGGATTGTAACTTTCTATGATTTACAAAAATGCATAAGATTCATTTATAGTGTAGCATATTTGACTTTCAGGTTTGAAAGGAGGAGTTAAAAAGGGATAACATACTAATATATATATATATATATATATATATATATATATATATATATATATATATATATATATATATATATATATAAATATAAATTGTGAGAGCTGGTCCAAACACCATCAGACAAACACCAGCACTTTACAAAACACACATTTATTAAACTAATAAAGTCCACACAGCACACAGTGCTCCCGTACCAATCACTCCCAACACGGGCCTCTCTTCGGGCCGCCTTTCTCTCTCCTGTCACTGGAGCATCATCCTGCTCCAGCTCCTGACTCCAGCTCCCCGACTGTAGGAAGGCGGCCCCTTTTATATCCACCTGGATGTGCTCCAGGTGCTTGCTGATGACCTTCCAGTTGCACTTCCTGGTGTGGCGGAAGTGCAGCACTAGCACCGAGAAGCACTCCGGGCGTCCCTGGAAGGTCCTTTCTCCACCTTTCCAGGTGTGGTGGAAGTGTCGATCTCCCAGGCTCCACAACACTCGGGATGCCCTCTGGCAGTGGCCACAGGCCCCAGTGGGTTTGAGCCTCCTTACTCCATCCCCGTGGTCCCCTCATCATCCAGTGCGGTTGCCCCCTTGTGGCCAGGGGGATGTATAGACCACCTCCCGGTCCTTCCAGGCGTCCCGGTTGGGTCTGGCCCCCAGCTGTCTGTGACAATATATATATATATATATATATACTATATATATATACTGTATATAATATATGTTCATGGCATTCGTAGTCTGAATCACAATCTGATTGTATGGGTGGTTACCTACCAGGTAACACTTGTGGTTGGTCAGCAAGTCGGCTAACATCCGCCACGATGCCCTCTTTTCAGTTACGAGAAGCAGATCATAGAATGGTTGAAATAGTTTACTGTCAAATAATGCAAAGAGTATGCGACACGTGTTTCGCCGTGAGTGTGTACGCCTGATGAGCCCAGAATTAGGGCGAAACACGTGTCACGTACTCTTTGCATTATTTGACAGTAAACTATTTCAACCATATATATATATATTTACTAGTGGGGCAAGCCTCCCTGGCACCTCTGGCTCCCAACCCCCAGTAGGGGCCAGTCTGCTGCTCACGTTGTGAAGAGGGGGGCTGAACGCACCCTAAGGCGACGCGCTCACTCCTCCAAAACCCCTTCTTAAACGGTGATACAATAGGAAACAAATAGTTTTTTTTTTTACCTCCACTTTTCTCAATCAGCTGCTGACTTGCTGCTACTGCTACCGTGTCACGTGATCTGCATCTGCCGCGACGCTTCGAACATTTTAAATGCCTGTACAGCAACTGTCCTACTCTTTGTCTTTGATTTCCTGCCCCATGCGTGGTTAAATCTCTTGGCACTCCTGATTAAGTCTCATCTCGCAGGACATGAGTTCTTGATATTTTTTAGTTTATAATTTAAAAATGGAATAAGAATCTGAAAATCTATCAACATCACATTAAAGTTTGATAAATTCTGAGAAGAATGATACCAAACATATACAGTATATGTAGGTTTTAAAATAAGCCCGATTTAAAGTGTGACATAAAAACATCATACAAAATCTTTGCACTTTTAGGCTTAGGATTTTATATATAGAGAGTAGATACAAATAAAAACTTACATTAAATATTTGTAGAATAGAAAATCACAATACTCTTTATCAACATATTTGCAGATAAGAACTTACATTTAAATCGTTCAGCTTACAAATGCAATGCTAAATAATTTCAATAATTAAGTATAATTACAAAAAAAAGCTTCCTAAAATGCTGAGTCTGCAGTGTCCCAGGAAGACACTGACAAAGTAAATGTTTGACTGCCAGCCCAGCCATCCCCCATTTACTAAAATTTAAAAAAATAAATGCATGATGACGTCAAAACCACAATAAACGACAGCCTCCTTTAAGCTTGGGGGCAAAGTAATCTCAATTGCTTGGTCATGGAGTGACGCCTCCTTTCAGGTGGGTGTGTTTTTATGGCTCATTGACTGGAAGGGGTGGAGTCAGTTGCCCTCACTGGGCGGTTTCTTGTTACTGTGGAGGAAAAGGAAGACAACATAGTTAGCAGTAACGCCCCCTCTCAGTCTGGGGTGGGACTACATACCTGGCTGGGACTCTGAGGGTGACCCTCTGCTTGAGAAAAAAACAATAAGGTACTGCCCAGATAGATTTGTTACTAGATTTTATATCTTATCTTTTTTGCTTTCCTTGTCTCCTTTATTGTGTATAAAACTGTAGGCTGACTCTGCATTTTTTTTTCTTAGCTCTCTATCTACTTGAACAAATCAGTGGATCACTATCTTTATTTCAGTTTCACATCCACTGGACAAGACAGCATCTAGATAGATAGATAGATAGATAGATAGATAGATAGATAGATAGATAGATAGATAGATAGATAGATAGATAGATAGATAGATAGATAGATAGATAGATAGATAGATAGATACTTTATTAATAAAAAAGACAGTCAGAGTGTATCCAGCATGCAGCGCTTGTGCCCTTCGGGGATGTGTCCTTTCTTGATGCAGAGCAGACTAGAGGCAATACCCATCGTTTTTGTAACCAGGGCGGAAATAATGAGACGAGGAAAATATGATATAACAAGAGATATATGTATTTAAAATGCTTTAAAATGTAATTTCCACCCAAACAAATACAGTGCATAATTAATTTATACATACATATCCAGGCCAGAGAGAAGCCAATGGAACGTACAGTCAATCTTCAGTGGGGGGTAATGACAGCTATACGACCCCGGGTCCAGCAAGACGGGGAGTAGCATTATGTCGGTTTCAGGCTTCGTGATGGATCCTCTTCATTTAAATATGCATAGAATTCTTGTCAGATATGGGCAGCTGCCAGCAGAGCTGTCCATGTTATTTTTGGACTATGCCCAAGTAACACCTTCCCCTGTTCTCAAGGCTTCTACAGACAGCAGCCATTGGTCAGCATTTTAAAATAGCCTCCTGGATTGCCTTTCACATGTTTCTGTCCTTCTTCCTAGCCAGTTTCACCTTGTCAGCTGGTTTATGTGGCTATTCATTGGAATAAAAGAATAGCCTTTTATAAAATAATGTGTTTGTAATAAACCTCACAGATCACAGTGACACACGTAAAACCTTTGCCTACACAGAGTTACAAAGAGTGTGAAGAGAACTAATTCATTCAGACAGCACATCTCAGTATCAACATGGAGATTTTCTTTGATCGCTTAACACTCCATACCTCTTAACTGCCTCCTTTTCCTTCTGTTTTTTCTTTAACAAACAACTAAGCTTGAATGGACTACAGAATGTAAATGTGATGTTTGTTATATCTCATTTATCTATAGATACTGTTTAAATGAAGATCAAATTTTGACATGTCCGTGTTACCGGCCTCAGGCCTAGAGGAACCTGGGCCAGGTACAAGCCACTGTTGCTACAGGGTGCAGCCACAGCGAGATGGTGAAAAAGCAAAAAAGAAACCGGCAGCAGTCCCGAGTCTCAGACCATACTTCTCTCTTCTTTTTTTATTCTCCTTTACCCAGAAATATATAAATGCTTCAGTCTCTGCATAGATCAACATGACAATCAGTGAAACAATGGTGCAAGCCAATTTCCTCTGCATAACAAATAGTGTAAACACATTTACTTTGGTTCGACAATAGTATTGTGGCCAGCTTTCAAAAGGTACTTGATTAGAAACGAATGTCCCCAGAACTCGCTCATTTTCAAAGGCGGCAGATAGTCCTGTATCCCCACATTGTGTGTAGATGAGATACTAAATCAAAGCAGTCTGACTATTTAAAGCAGGCGACTGTTTAGGAAGACAGGTAGATATTTATGTCCTGTAGACAACAGTAACCTGTAGCAAAATTTTCCAGAAATTCTGCCTTTTCTTTAAAACACTGGTTTATAGCCCATTACTCTAAGCAACACACAGAAATGTCATTTTCTTTTGAATGCTGAATTCACATTACACTCTCCCCTATATTTTTTGAGATGTCTCCTGACATTTTGCTCCAAAGTCTCGGCCTTTGATTCAGTGTCTATTGTGTCTCAACCAATGATCTTAGGTAATAATCAAATTCTGGGTATGCTGGATACACTATTGTGTGGCTTGGTAACAGATACATAGGATTCTGTATAATTGCATTGACACCAGGATTCCAAGTGTGGCATGTGAATACCTCTCTGGGTTTGACAGTGTGAGATGATCTTCTTAAAGTGTCCCCTTCTCTGTCACTCTGTTGTTCTGTTGCTAGGTCTTCTTGACCATTTGTGGGTTCCACTGGGTCATAAATATTTCCTACCTGGGGTTCTGTAACACTGGTCTCCATTTCCAGTCCTTGTTCCATTGATGTTCTTTGCAAAGGATTTTTGTTAGGTTGTCGTACTTCTCGTGGTTCAGGGTAGAGCCTGGAGCGTGACTCAGGTTCTGTGACCTCAAATCTGACATGCGCAGGAAAGCGTGGCAAGTGGCGGGGGCCATATGAGGTTTCAGCTTCCTCATCGGAGTAATCAGATGCCGAGTCTGGTTTCTCACTATTTGTTCTTGTTGGTCTCTGCATTTTTCCTTTTCACTGTGTTCAATAGGTAAGTCATTGACAGTCCTTAGACAGGTGTATCGCGTTGTGAGATCCTCTGTCTGAGAGGACCTGTTACTCCTGCTTCCCGATTCCCGCCAATCTAAATATTTATAATGTGTTTTATCGTGTAAGGTCCTATGGTGAACCTGTTTTCCCCTTTAATACTCTTTATTGTGTAGACCATAACGTCTAAAATCCCATACACATACTACTCTGTGATCAGGTACTTTAGCACTTCCTCCGCCCTTCCCTTCTACATCAACGAAATGACGCTATTACGCAGAGCAAGGAAATAGGCAGGAGTTAAGTTACACATTTAATTATGGGTTATTGATAAACTTGCCTGAAAATATTAAGAAAGCAGAATACTATGTGAATATTGGTAAACCATTCTCATACAGTGTTAAGTAGCAGTGCATCTTGCATCCATAGGCGGCTCTCGGCTTATCTTCAGCTTAACTTGCTTTGCTACCACAAGGCCTTTAAATGGAGTATTGAAACAGGTCTCAATATGGCTGCCAAGAGAGAGCTGTCTTCATCATGGTCTTCTCTTCATTGCCAGATGGTGAGAGAGAGAGAGAAGTAAAGGCAATGTGACCAATGTCATCCCATTCTTACCACAAAAAATAAACCAATGGGGTGTCATAGAACAGAATGGCAACCAATCATAAACAGCCAACTTTAGACCAATAGAATTCATTTTCCAGTCCATTCCTGACCAGTTTCCAATGAAAGCACTCAGGTACAACTCATCCCCCTGTTGCTTTGTTGAGTCAGTTTACGGCCTTCCTACGGTGGATGGTTTATAAGCTCTAAGTCCAAACACAGTCACCCTTTCCAAGCTGGTGTGATGTTCCATCCCTCCCACCATAGCTTTCACATCCTGAGTCAGCCCTATGGACAGGAGAGAGTTTGGTTTGGTAAACATCAAAGCTCTGCTGTTCTCATCAGTGAAGTAAAACATGCCTCCCGAAACACTAATATTGCATTTGCTTTGTCAAGTTTACAAATAAAGACATAGAAAATATTTATCAACTCCTATGCTAGGAATCACTCCAACCACATAATGTACAGTATATTCATCCTTTGAAATATCATTCTCCAAATGTAATCTTCCAGCGACACACTTTTTTTTTGCTGATACTGAAAGAGAAGCGGATGTTAGGAGAGTTTCATGGTAATAGGAAACAAGAGGAAAGGTTATGGGTGATGTACGGTCTGTTCCACCTCCACACCACAAAGCCATCTCATAACGGAGCTACTGCTATTTAAACCAAGAACCCACCAGAAGTCAACATTCATTATTGGAAAAGTTCTTAAACAGAAAGGACCTAAAGGCCAGACAAGCTTTTTTTTTCTGTCAATTTAAGACATTGTATATAGTGTCTATAATCTTCATTAATCTTGAACATTAAATAAGACCTCAACTGTTTATTTGTCTGATTTGTGCTCATTTTAGAATGCAAATTAGAATCTGCAGTATGTCAAAACCAGCTTAGCAAACTTCCATCATTTTTCACTACTATATCTCCAGCCCCTCTCCTCGAACAGCCACCTTATCGTGGTGCAGGGGTTTGCGTGTCCCAATGATCCTAGGAGCTCTGTTGTCCGGGGCTTTACGCCCCTGGTAGGGCCACCCAAGGCAAACCCAAGGGTCCTAGGTGAGGGATGAGACAAAGTGCGGTTCAACAAAACCTCCATGATGAATGCAAAATTTGGACAGCATTTTCCCTCGCCCGGACGTGGGTCACCGGGGCCCCCCTCTGTGAGCCAGGCCTGGAGGTGGGGCTCGATGGCGAGCGCCTGGTGGCCAGGCCTGCACCCATGTGGCTTGGCCGGGCACAGCCCGAAGAGGCGACGTGGGTCCCCCTTCCCATGGGCTCACCACCTATGATAGGGGACAAGGAGGTCAGGTGCAGTGTGAGTTGGGTGGTGGCCGAAGGCAGGGACCTTGGCGGTCTGATCCTCGGCTACAGAAGCTGGCTCTTGGGACATGGAATTTCACTTCTCTGAAGGGGAAGGAGCCTGAGCTAGTGCGCGAGGTCGAGAGGTTCCGGCTAGATATAGTCGGGCTCACCTCAATGCACAGCTTGGACTCTGGAACCAATCTCCTTGAGAGGGGCTGGACTCTCTACCACTCTGGAGTTGCCCCCGGTGAGAGGCGCCAAGCGGGTGTGGGCATACTTATTGCCCCCCGACTTGGAGCCCGTACATTGGGGTTTACCCCGGTGGACGAGAGGGTAGCCTCCCTCTGCCTTTGGGTGGGGGGACGGGTCCTAACTGTTGTTTGTGTGTATGCACCGAACAGCAGTTCGGAGTACCCACCCTTTTTGGAGTCCCTGGAGGGGGTGCTGGAGGGCATACCTTCTGGGGACTCCCTCGTACTGCTGGGAGACTTCAATGCTCACATGGGCAATGACAGTGAGACCTGGAAGGGCGTGATTGGGAGGAATGGCCCCCCCGATCTGAACCCGAGCGGTGTTTTGTTATTGGACTTCTGTGCTCGTCACGGATTGTCCATAACAAACACCATGTTCAAGCATAGGGGTGTTCATATGTGCACTTGGCACCAGGACACCCTAGGCCTCAGTTCGATGATCGACTTTGTGGTCGTGTCGTTGGACTTGCGGCCACATGTCTTGGACACTCGGGTGAAGAGAGGGGCGGAGCTGTCAACTGATCACCACCTGGTGGTGTGTTGGCTCCAATGGTGGGGGAGGATGCCGGTCAGGCCTGGTAGGCCCAAACGTGTTGTGAGGGTCTGCTGGGAACGTCTGGCAGAGCCCCCTGTCAGAAGTAGCTTCAACTCCCACCTCCAGCAGAACTTCGATCACAACCCGAGGGAGGTGGGGGACATTGAGTCCGAATGGGCCATGTTCCGTGCCTCTATTGTTGAGGCAGCTGACCGGAGCTGTGGCTGCAAGGTGGTCGGTGCCTGTCGTGGCGGCAATCCCCGAACCCGTTGGTGGACACCAGCGCTGAAGGATGCTGTCAAGCTGAAGAAGGAGTCCTACCAGTCCCTTTTGTCCTGTGGGACTCTGGAGGCAGCTGATAGGTACCAGCAGGCCAAGCGGAATGTGGCTTCGGTGGTTGCTGATGCAAAAACTCGGGCATGGGAGGAGTTTGGGGAGGCCATGGAGAACGACTTTCGGATGGCTTCGAGGAGATTCTGGTCCACCGTCCGGCGTCTCAGGAGGGGGAAGCAGTGCAGTGTCAACACTGTGTATGGTGGGGATGGTGCACTGCTGACCTCGACTCGGGACGTTGTGGGTCGGTGGGGGGAGTACTTCGAAGACCTCCTCAATCCCATTAACATGCCTTCCAATAAGGAAGCAGAGCCTGGGGACTTGGAGGTGGGCTCCCCCATCTCTGGGACTGAGGTCACCGAGGTGGTCAAAAAACTCCTTGCTGGCAGGGCCGCGGGGGTGGATGAGATACGCCCGGAGTTCCTCAAGACTCTGGATGTTGTAGGACTGTCTTGGTTGACACGTCTCTGCAACATCGCATGGACATCAAGGACAGTGCCTTTGGATTGGCAGACTGGGGTGGTGGTCCCCCTCTTTAAGAAGGGGGATCGGAGGGTGTGTTCCAACTACAGAGGGATCACACTCCTCAGCCTCCCTGGAAAAGTCTATTCGGGGGTCCTGGAGAGGAGGGTCCATCGGATAGTCGAGCCTCGGATTCAGGAGGAACAGTGTGGTTTTCATCCTGGTCACGGAACAGTGGACCAGCTCTACACCCTTAGCAGGGTCCTGAAGGGTGCATGGGAGTTCGCCCAACCAGTCTACATGTGTTTTGTGGACTTGGAAAAGGCGTTCAACTGTGTCCCTCGGGGAATCCTGTGGGGGGTGCTCCGAGAGTATGGGGTACCAGACCCCCTGATAAGAGCTGTTCGGTCCCTGTACAACCGGTGTCAGAGCTTGGTCTGCATTGCCGGCAGTAAGTCGAACCCGTTTCCAGTGAGAGTTGGACTCTGCCAGGGCTGCCCTTTGTCACCGATTCTGTTCATAACTTTTATGGACAGAATTTCTAGGCGCAGCCAAGGTGTTGAGGGGGTCTGGTTTGGTGGACTCACGATTGGGTCACTGCTTTTTGCAGATGATGTTGTCCTGTTTGCTTCATCAGGCCGTGATCTTCAGCTCTCTCTGGATCGGTTCGCAGCCGAGTATGAAGCGGCTGGGATGGGAATCAGCACCTCCAAATCTGAGACCATGGTCCTCAGCCGGAAAAGGGTGGAGTGCCCTCTCAGGGTTGGGAGTGAGATCCTGCCCCAAGTGGAGGAGTTCAAGTATCTTGGGGTCTTGTTCACGAGTGAGGGAAGAATGGAGCGGGAGATCGACAGGCGGATCGGTGCGGCGTCTGCAGTGATGCGGGCTCTGCATCGGTCTGTCGTGGTGAAAAAGGAGCTGAGCCATAAGGCAAAGCTCTCAATTTACTAGTCGATCTATGTTCCTACCCTCACCTATGGTCATGAGCTATGGGTAGTGACCGAAAGAACAAGATTGTGAATACAAGCGGCTGAGATGAGTTTTCTCCGCAGGGTGTCTGGGCTCTCCCATAAAGATAGGGTGAGAAGCTCAATCATCCGGGAGGGGCTCAGAGTAGAGCTGCTGCTCCTCCGCATCGAGAGGAGTCAGATGAGGTGGCTCGGGCATCTAATCAGGATGCCTCCTGGACGCCTCCCTGGTGAGTTGTTCCAGGCACGTCCAACCGGGAGGAGGCCCCGGGGAAGACCCAGGACACGCTGGAGGCTGGCCTGGGAAAGCCTTGGGATTCCCCCGGGAGAGCTAGAAGAAGTGGCCGGGGAGAGGGAAGTCTGGGCATCTCTGCTCAAGCTGCTGCCCCCGCGACCCGACCTCGGATAAGCGGAAGAGGATGGATGGATGGATGGATATATCTCCAGCCACCATAAAAATGAGAACCCTCAAACTGTGCCCATGTGGTGCTGTAATGTCACTCCTTCATGGCTGCACTCGGGTCCCAATCCGGGTGGTTTGACGTGTGGTGGGTACGGCAATGCACTGTAATCAGGGCAAGCTCTCAACCTGTCTATCCCTGAGGCAATACTGGATTACTTGGATGAAGGTCCAAGTAGCATTTCTAGAGTGTATCAGTACTAGTAGTGTGTTGTACCATGTTAGACATTAAGGATGCAATGAGAAGTCAAGGAAAATTACACCTTTAATTGACTAAAAAGATTACAATATGCAAGCTTTCAAGACAGCTCAGGCCCCTTCTTCAGGCAAGATGTAATCCTAAGAAGGGGACTGAATTGCCTCGAAAGCTTGCATATTTTTAGTTAGCCAATAAAAGGTGTCATTTTTGCTTGACTTTTTGAGTATATCAACAAATTTACTCTCCTTTCCCTCCATTCCATAAGATCATGAAATCTTTCAATTCAAATTTCAGAGAAAGTAACAGAAGTCAGGCAATCACAAAATACTGTAATGACCTGCGAGAGACGGAAAAAATGGAATAAGCCTCTTTATGACTGTTTCATTTATGTGAGGTAGAATGCCCAGAGGGGACTGGGTGGTCTCATGGTCTGGAACCCCTGCAGATTTTATTTTTTTCTCCAGCTGTCTGGAGTTTTTTTTGTTTTTTCTGTCCTCCCTGGCCATCGGACCTTACTCTTATTCTATGTTAATTAATGTTGTCTTATTTTAATTCTTACTTTGTCTTTTATTTTTCTTTTCTTCATTATGTAAAGCACTTTGAGCTACATTATTTGTATGAAAATGTGCTATATAAATAAATGTTGTTTTTTATGCTGATCGCTGGAGAGTGTCACTGAAAATGACCTTTGTGGTTTCTTCAGCGCACCTCCACCAAGTCATTGTGGAACGAGCCCCGGACACGGACAGTAAAACATGGTTTTAAGTCACCCAACACACGTTTATTATACACTATTTACAATTATTAGATTGCACAAACCCCAGTGCCACAGCATCAATCACCCCAAAGTCCAGGCCACAACCACAGTATGCCTTTCTTCAGACCACCTCCTTCTCTCTCTCTTCACAGACCTTCTCCTCTTCCACCCGACTCTAGCCCTCGAGTGTTGATGGCTGGCCCCTTTTATAGCCCACCTGCAAGTGTTCCAGGTGTTTGACCACCTGGTCCCAATTGCACTTCCGGGTGGGGCTGAAGACTCGTCCAGCCCAGCTGTTGAATCCAGACAGACCCCCCTAGCGGCCACCTCGGGTCCCAACCAGGCTAAGGAGGACTCCATCTCCCATGGAGCCCGGAGGGAGGTTGGGGAATCACCGACCGCCAAGGAGGCTGCCACAAAGCGTCCTGGGGGAGGTATTGAGCTGCCCAAGGTTACTTCCCCCGGAACATAAGCAGCAGGGGCGTCCCAACCGGGCATGGCACCGGGCCGCTCATCACACCATCCAGGTGTACAATGGCACCTTGCGATTCCAGCTTTTTTGTTCCTTTGTCCTTTCACGTGCCACACCAGCTCCACCTCACTCCACTAACTCGGAGTCAGAGACAACCTACATGCCCCTCTGTTTCCCAGCTCAGTGAGCTCCAAGGTCCGCCGGTGGCTTCACATATTGGCTGATGGGCTTTAGCAAAGTGCATCATCCTTTACCTGCTGTTCACGGGGCTGACAGATACAGTATTTCCGTCCCCTCAGACAGTCTGCCACCAACTGAGGAGGATGTCCTTCCAAGGTCTGGACCTTGAGGCGTTACAATACTTTCTAGCTTAGTATGCACCAAACACATCATAATTTAAGTGCAGATTGCTCATTGGTAACATATAATGCATCAAGAGGTCACATTTTTTGGGTATGTTTTATAGTCACTGTAGGTGCAAAGCAATGTCTGGCTACTGCAATAGTTTATCAACATGTCCAGTCCTTTCACATTTCCCCACTCCATCGTGTAAATCAAAAAACACTTATTTTCCAAGTTTTACATTTCAGTTATAACATGAAACTTATAGACAAACACATTTTTATTCAAATTTATTCAAAATTAAAACCTGAAAACTATCATTCACAGAAGTAATGAGACCCTTAATAGACACTTTTTTTTATATACTTTGTTAATCCCCGAGGGGAAATTGTCTTTTCGCATGACCTTTGTGGGTCAGCCATTGTACTGCGCCCCTGGAGCAATGTTCAGGTGAAGGGCCTTGCTCAAGGGCCCAACAGAGTAGGATCCCTTTTGGCAAGAATGAGATTTGAGCCGACAGCCTTCCAGATACCAGCACAGATCCTTAGCCTCGGAGACCACTTACCCCAAGAAGTCTCAAAGCTGGAACTGCTGCCAAAGGGGCTTCTTCAAAGTAACTGAATTAACAGTCTCACTACTTCTGTGAACAACAGTTTTCAGGTTTTAATTTTGAATAAATTTGCAAACCTTTCTGAAAATAACATGTTATCATTTTGTCATTATGGGTTTCCTAGTCAGTTCCATAGTGGTTTCCTCCCCTGTGCGCTTCGCTTGCTAACTCGACGCCACCCCACCCCACCCCCACCCCCAACGTGCCAGCCACTTTGCATCTCTGCCGCTCGTGTTATGAAGAGCGGGGCTGAATGCCCCCAAAGAGATGCGGTCGCTTCTCTGAAACTCCCTCTTAAACGATGATACAATGGGAAACAAATACAGTTTTTTTTTACCTCCTCTTTGCTCGATCAGCTACTGGCGTGCCGCGTGATCTGCATCTCTCACAGAGCTTCAAACGTTTAAAAGCCTGCACAGCAGCTGTATTACTCTTTGTCTTTTATTTCTGGCCCTGGCCATGGTTAAATCTTTTGGCACAAAGTCTTGTCTTGCGGGACGTGAGTTCTTGATATTTTTTAGTTTATAATTTAAAAACGGAAAAAGAATCTGAAAATCTAATAACATCATATTAAAGTTCAATAAATTCTGAAAAGAATTAAAACAAACATATACACTACCTGGCCAAAAAAAAAAGTCGCCACCAAAAGAAAAGGTCACACACTCTAATGTTTCGTTGGACCGCCTTTAGCTTTGATTACGGCACGCATTCGCTGTGGTATTGTTTCGATAAGCTTCTGCAATGTCACAAGATTTAGTTCCATCCAGTGTTGCATTAAATTTTTCACCAAGATATTGCATTGGTGATGGAAGAGTCTGACCGCTGTGCAAAGCCTTCTCCAGCACATCCCAAAGATTCTTAATGGGGTTAAGGTCTGGACTCTGTGGTGGCCAATCCATGACCTAATTCCATTGCTCCAGAGTCCAATCTTTATGCTCCCTAGCAAATTGAAGCCTTTTTTTCCGGTTTGCCTCACTGATTAGTGGTTTTCTTACGGCTACACAGCTGTTCAGTCCCAATCCCTTGAGTTCCCTTCGCATTGTGCGTGTGGAAATGCTCTTACTTTCACTATTAAACATAGACCTGAGTTCTACTGTTGTTTTTCTTCGATTTGATTTCACCAAACGTTTAAGTGATTGCCGATCACAATCATTGAGGATTTTTTTCCGGCCACATTTCTTCCTCGAAGACGATGGGTCCCCACTATCCTTCCAGTTTTTAATAATGCGTTGGACAGTTCTTAACCCAATTTTAGTAGTTTCTGCAATCTCCTTAGATGTTTTCTCTGCTTGATGCATGCCAATGATTTGACCCTTCTCAAACAGACTAACATCTTTTCCATGACCACGAGATGTGTCTTTCGACATGGTTGTTTAAGAAATGAGAAGCAACTCATTGCACCAGTTGGGGTTAAATAACTTGTTGCCAGCTGAAAGATAATCGCCCATGCAGTAATTATCCAATAGGAGGCTCGTATCTATTTGCTTAGTTAAATCCAGGTGGCGACTTTTTTTTTGGCCAGGCAGTGTATATGTAGGTTTTAAAATAAGCCCAATTTAAAGCGTGACAAAAAAGTGACATAAAAAAGTCACATAAAATTGTTGCACTTTTAGGCTCAGGATTTTATATATAGAGAGTAGATTGAGTATATATTGATGTGCAAAAAATGGCAAATTTCTCATTTTAAGATTAAATCTACAACTCAATAAAGAGTGCGGAAAGCGCACTGTCTGAGCCCACTCTATGGGTATTCGGCATGCAATCTAATAGATGATGCACATTTTCGATTTTATCACTGTTTAAATATTGCCCCTACCATGGCATTCTGGGTGTTAACTGATAATTAATTACACAATGAAAATTTGAATTATTTACTGTAATTTGCTTTACTACAATAACAATTCCTGTTAATGTTTGACTTTTCAGCGCTCCTGTGTTTTACTGCAGCTTTACTTGCTTACAGCATCATTTCTCCTATCTGTCTCATACTACAATACACTACACTGTTCTTATTTGTTCATTTAACTGAACAAGCCATTATATTTGATTGGACTCTAATGGTCACTGATAAATTTGGTATTGAAAGAAATCCTAGAACACAACTTCTTTAAAAATGTTTCAGCCTGTCCCCCGTATCTCGTATGGTGTGCTTTTCTCTTTGCTCACATTTTATGCTGACGCCTTCATGTGCAAATCAAACAGAAATCAGCACAAAGCTCCTCTTTGTCACCATCCTATGTTAAATATTTGTAAGGGACTTTTACATTAAATTGATAATAAACACCAGTTCATAATGGCTCTTTTTTTAACATCCTTATCTTTTATCCATTGCCACAAGTTCAAATATGCAATTTATAAAAGTGTCTGCTGTGCGCAGCTTGAAATGACCAGGCGATTTCTGTGCCCCTCATTGTTGTGCAGTGTCAGCCTCTTTAAAGAGACGCTAAATCCCCCAGTTTTGTTGATTTCCCCAGCCTTGTGATGACTGCTTCCTTTGTTAAAAGTGTGGAAGTACATTTCACACTGAAGCCAGGAAGCACTTCTTTGTGCAAAGAGTTGTGGGACTCTGGAACACACTACAAAGACATGGAGTTGAAGCAGAAACCTCGACAAACTTTAAAGGAAGGATCAGGGTGAGACTTTGAGACAGCTTAGCTATTTACTAAAGAAACGGGACTGATGGAATTAATGGTCTCTCGTTTGTCAAATATTGTACGTTCTTAAGTTCTTAAATGGCACTTCATTAGGAATATTGTACAATTTCTTAATTAATTGTGTACACAAGCAATTCAATATAAAGGACTGGCTTAACATTTTCCTAAATGGAGAAAGAGAGAAAGATGAGATATACAGAAAAAATCATCTTACACAGTTTAGAGGTTTAATGATCATCCAGTAGTCCTTCACATCCTTTTAGATGTTTTGAAAGTAAATATGGTGTGGTGCACTCCAGATGTGTTAAGATGCTAGGGCTGACAATGTCTGTTAAGATCTTAGCAATCAAGAATAATGAAAATGCTAATTCTTGTCCTTCTTGTTCTTGCTTCGGCTGCTCCCATTTTGGGGTTGCCACAGTGGATCATCCCTCTCCATCTATTCCTGTCCATTAGGTCAGATTATCTCAGGACATAACGTGAGCTACCACAGCTATGCTGATGACACACAGCTATATTTATCAATAGCACCTGATGACCCCCATTCTCTTGATTCACTAACACAATGTTATCAGAATGGATGAATAGTAACTTTCTCAGATTAAATAAAGAGAAAACCAAAATCTTAGTGATTGGCAATAATGGATACAATGAGGCTATTAGAAATAAACTGGATGCATTAGGATTAAAAGTCAAAACGGAGGTAAAAAGCTTAGGGGTAACCGTTGACTGTAATCTGAATTTTAAATCGCATATTAATCAGATCACTAGGACAACATTTTTTCACTTAAGAAACATAGCAAAAGTTAGACCTCTTATATCATCGAAAGATGCAGAGAAATTAGTTTGTTTTCAGTCGACTAGATTACTGTAACGCACTCCTCTCAGGACTACCCAAAAAAGACATAAATCGTTTGCAACTAGTGCAGAATGCAGCTGCTAGAATCCTAACCAGTAAAAGAAAATCCGAGCACATTTCTCCAGTTTTGATGTCACTACACTGGTTACCTGTGTCATTCAGAATTGACTTTAAAATTCTGCTAATGGTTTATAAAGCCTTAAATAATCTCGCCCCGTCTTATATATCGGAATGTCTGACACCTTATATTCCAAATCGCAACCGCAGATCCTCAACTGAGTGTCTCCTTAGAATTCCAAGAGCAAAACTTAAAAGAAGTGGTGAGGCGGCCTTCTGCTGTTATGCACCTAAAATCTGGAATAGCCTGCCAGTAGGAATTCGCCAGGCTAATACAGTGGAGCACTTTAAAAAACTACTGAAAACACATTACTTTAACATGGCCTTCTTATAACTTCACTGTAATTTAAATCCTGATACTCTGTATATCCAATTCATTATAATAACTATTCATTCAAAATCTGTACTAACCCCTACTCTCTCTTCTGTTTCCTTTTCCGGTGTCCTTTTGGTGGTGGTTTGCGCCACAACCATCTACCCAAAGCACCATGATGTTCCAACAATGATGGATGGATTAAAAGCCAGAAGTCTGTATGACCATCACCATCAAGTGACTCCGTGAGAACCCTAACTACAAAGAGGACT
This sequence comes from Erpetoichthys calabaricus, assembly GCF_900747795.2. Classification (NCBI taxonomy): domain Eukaryota; kingdom Metazoa; phylum Chordata; class Cladistia; order Polypteriformes; family Polypteridae; genus Erpetoichthys; species Erpetoichthys calabaricus. The sequence goes on from NC_041397.2 coordinate 21,767,647, forward strand.
ATTTCATTTATGTTAGGTAGAATGCCCAGAGGGGATTGGGCGGTCTCGTGGCCTGGAACCGCTACAGATTTTATTTTTTTCTCCAGCTTTCTGGAGTTTTTTTTTGTTTTTTTCTGTCCACCCTGGCCATCTGACCTTACTCCTTTTCTATGTTAACTAATGTTGTCTTATTTTAATTTTGCATTTTGTCTTTTATTTTACTTTTCTTCATTATGTAAAGCACTTTGAGCTACTTTTTGTATGAAAATGTGCTTTATAAATAAATGTTGTTATTGTTGTTGTTGTCTTTTACATCATTTTCTGCCACATCATCTGCCTTCATGTCCTTCCTCACCACATCCATCAACCTCCTCTTCGGCCTTCCTCTTTTCCACTTGCCTGGCGGTTACATCCTCAACGTTCTTTTTCTGATGTACCCCTCATCTCTCCTCAGCACGTGCCCAAACAATCTCGATCTAGCCTCTCTCGCATTGTCACCAAACTGTCATTTGTGTGTTGTCCCTCTAATATACTCATTCCTAATGTTATCTACCCTCATTACTCCGAACAAAAATCGTAGCATCTTCAGCTCTTCCACTTCCAGCTCTGTCTCCTGTCTTCTCATAAGTGCCACCGTCTCCAAACCATACAACATAGCTGGTCTCACTCCTGTTTTATAGACCTTCCCTTTCACTGTTGCAGATACTCTTCTATCACAAATCACTCCTGGCACTCTTCTCCGCCCATTCCACCCTGCCTGCACTCTCTTCTTCACCTCTCTGCTACATTCTCTGTTGCTTTGGACTGTTGAACCCAAGTATTTAAATTTGTCTACCTCCACCACCTCAGCTCCTTGCAGTCACACTCTTCTACCACCTTCCCTCTCATTCATGCACATTTACTCCTTCTTACTCTTACTGACTCTCATTCCCCTTCTTTCCAGTGTGTACCTCACTACAGGTCACAATGTCACCTGCGAACATTGTAGTCCATGAAGACTCCTCTCTGACCTCATCTGTCAACCTGTCCATCACCATTGCAAACAGCAAAGTTCTAACAGATGATCCTTGATGTAATCCCACTCTTAACTTGAAACAAGCTGTCATTCCTACCATACATCTCACCGCAGTCACACTGACCACATACATATCCTGCACTGCCCTCACATACAAAAATAACTCTGCTCGTGGCACCATGTCACACACTTTCTCCAAGTCTACAATCATGTAATGCAATTCCTTCTGACCTTCTCTATACTTCTTCATCAACACTCTTACCCACTTAACCCTAGCCACCGGGGTCACACAAGCCAGATTGGTCTTAGTGCCAGTCCCAAGCCCAGGTATATTGGGGAGGGTTGTGTCAGGAAGGATATCTGGCATAAAACCTGAGCCAAATCAAATAAGCTGATGAGAAAATGTCAAGTCTACTTCGGCATTTTTTTTTTTTCATTAAAAGATCCAGCTCTTTCCTGACCACTTGGGCACAGCCATCAGCGGTGTGTCTGTCTGTGGAGAGAGTGTCAACCTTGTTGAGAGGTTTACTTAACTTGGCAGTGACATTCATGTCTCTGGTGACTCCTCCTATGATTGAGAGAGCATGGGGGGTCATGAAGTCACTGGAAAGGGGTTTGTGGCGCTCCCAATATCTCTGGTTGTGAGACATGGACGCTATCCAGTGACCTGAGCTGAAGACCAGACTCCTTCAGTACTGTTTCTCTTTGTTTCAACTTTGTGTCGAACGAGTGGTTGCTCACAGAGTCCCAAATGAGGCACATTACCTGCATTGTGAGGGCACATCAGTTACAGCACAACGGCCATGTGGTGCGATTCCCCGAGGGTGATCACAGGATCTTCATTTTTGAGAACCCGAGTGGCTAGACAAGGCCAAGGGGATACCCACATAATGCCTGGCTGCGGTAGATAGAGGGTCATTTCCGGAGGGTGGGACTGGACTGTATGTCTGCCTGGGGCGTTGCCAACCACGATCCCGAGCTGTTTCATCGCGTGGTGGGTGCAGCAATGTGCTGTACCAGTGTATGATCCCCAACCTGACCTGACCTGATTAAATGCTTGCCTATGCCAAAAACATTAGGCAAATAGCCAAAATGAACTTGTCAATTGGTGACCCGCACATCTTGGGGATTTTGACTTGTTGTTAAAACAAACACAATAAGATAGGAAATAACTTTATTTTCTTTTGATCCACTATGTCAATTGCATGCTCGGTGCATGTACTTTGTGAGTTATTTTATTTTATTTAAATCACATATTAACACTAGAATTACCAGAGCCTACGAGAAAATTCGTAAATCTGGCCCACCTTAAATCCGTTCACAACTCTCCACCTCTCCGTCAGTGTCTTTTGTCCTGTAAATGTGCCGATAAAGACAAGCAGCAAGCAGCCTACTATTCCATCCCCCAACGGCCGCAGAACATGCACTAAGTTCTCCCAGCTCATGCCTTGATTGATAATCTGGGAGTGAAGTGCTGGAGTTTTAGAGTGGAAATAATAGATCGTTATTTGAAACACATTCATTTCATGTCTGTTCCGTTTCTACAGTAATCTGTGTAAACACATTGTTAAAACAGAAACTTTTTCATATTTTAGTAATAAATGTTACAAAATGTAGGCATAAACTATAGAATATGCGAAGCCTGAAGTCCAAAGATCAAATAAACACTTTAACAAAAGGTTCAAGGACGATACAACAACTTCTGTGGCGCAGCGGTAAGATTTGCTAACTTGTAATCAAGAGTCCCCGATTCGATCGTGACTGCCTCCTATATTTGCCGCTTTCAGTAGTGAGCTGCTCTTATTGTTAATATTATACAGTACACACATACATTTGGTTTGTGTCTGTAACAGCCACTGTAAATTTATAGGACTTGTAAAAGTTACCGTTTTTTTTTTTTTCACTTTTATTCTCTCAGTCACGTCATGACCATAATGCATATTACTCTGTCTGGAGATGACACTGTTCAGTGGATGCAGTGGATTCTCAATGATTGACAGGAGCCTGCTCAGCGCCCTTCGCTCTGCCACAGATGTCAAACTGTCCTGCTCCGTGCCTACAGTAGAGCCTGCCTTCCTCACCAGTTTGTCCAGGCGTGAGGCGTCTTTCTTCTTAATGCTGCCTCCCCAGCACACCACCGCGTAGAACAGGGCACTCGCCACCACCGTCTGATAGAACATCTGCAGCATCTTATTGCAGATGTTGAAGGACGCCGGTCTTCTAAGGAAGTATAGCCGGCTCTGTCCTTTCTTACACAGAGCATAAGTATTGGCAGTCCAGTCCAATTTATCATCCAGCTGCACTCTCAGGTATTTATAGGTCTGCACCCTCTGCACACAGTCACCTCTGATGATCACAGGGTCCATGAGGGGTCCTCCTAAAATCCATCACCAGCTCCTTGGTTTTGCTGGTGTTCAGGTGTAGGTAGTTTGAGCCGCATCATTTAACAAAGTCCTTGATTAGGTCCTTATACTCCTCCTCCTGCCCACTCCTGATGCAGCCCACGATAGCAGTGTCGTCAGCGAACTTACATTGAAGTCCCTACATTGATGGATTCAAGGCCAGAAGTCCACATGACCGTCATCATCAAGTTCTTCCATGTGGAGCCTAAATACCATGAGGCGGAGTCAAATGACCTCACTGGACATCATCTTGTACTGTGGAGGGAACAGAAGAGGACATGGTTAGCGCCGGCGTGCCCTCTCAACCTGGGCTTGTAATAAATACAGTACCTCAGATGAGCCTGGAGAGGGATCCACCGACACGCATACATGACACAAACAGAAATTAAGAGGTGACATGACAATCGAAATGCTGGCAGGCATTGATACAGTATGGTGGGTGCCAGCTGTTACTTTAAAATGACTTTACTTTAACTAACACAGGGCTAAGATGAAAGCTGATTAAGGGTAAAATTCAGTCCAATATTGCAAAGGGACGTTCAAATACCAATTTGTTTACTTTCTAAAGTTAGATGGGTAAGGTCAACAGAGCTATTTTGGGTTAAATGGCCTGTTCTCATCAAAACTGTGCTTATATTTTGGTTTGCTCATTATTCATACATCCAAGCATAAAAGAACTGGTGAGGCAGCTTTCTCTTACTTATGCACCTAAATTTGGAATGATTTACCAATAGAAATACGCCAGGCTAAATCTGTGGAACATTTCAAAAAACTTCTTAAAACATTTTTTCTTAATCTGTCTTTCCAGTAATTACACCATAATCCAGTGATCAGTGACTATTAGTTTTTCTCTTTGATACATTAATAAGTACCCAGCATCAATCCATTGCTTTTTTTAGTTTGAAATGTTTTTTGTCTCCCACACCTGCCCAAAGTGCTGGAGTACTAGAGGAAACGAGGAAGACTTGGAAACCTTATCATCTACCGTGCTAACTATATTAACCGTGCCAAAACTGTTTCCACTCAATGGGTTGTCATGAACATACGCCTAGGTAAAATGTAAATATATACTATATATATTTATTTTTTACATATATTAATTAGATCTGGTTGTTCTATTGTCAACCTTAATGTATAAAATTTTAGACTTTTTTCTGATAAGAGTGAAGACTTGTTTTGCACTTTAGTGGCTACATTTTGCTTAACAATACCCGGTTGTTTTGTTTTTAGTATACTTACATTTATTAAAAACTAGCCGTTCCCCGTTGCTCCGCCCATGTAGTTGTGAAACAGGACAAATTTTAAAAATCAATAAACATAAAGGTATTGCTAGCTAAGCGGAGGCAAGCTACACACCAAAACACAGAGGTAGACCGACTCTCTACTCCTGACGTCACTCTTCCCTCTCCCCTTGGCCCACAGCCTCTGTCTCTGATTAGGGAAAATATGTCGCTCCTGCAAGCGAACTAGGATTCTTAATGTTATGAGAGAAGTCACAGAATCAACTGGAATGTTCAAGCAAAATCTAGAAAAAAACCCAATCTAAATCCATCAAGTTGTTCTCTCGTTCGCTAGCTAAGTGGATGTAAGATACGTTCCCAAACACAGAGGTAGACTGACTTCCCCTCCCCTCAGCCCGCAGCCTCTGTCTCAGATTAGTGTGAATATATCACTCCTGCAAGTGAACTATGATTCTTAATGTGTGAGATAAGTCACAAAATCAACCAGAATGTTCAAACAAATTCTAGAAAATAACCCGATCTAAATCCGTTAGCTAAGCGGATGTAAGATACGCACTGAGACAGACGCGTGAATGAAGAAGGCCCCGCCACCATCCCGTCAGCCCGCTGTGTCTCTCTCGGATTCGTGTGTATAAATCAGTACCGCGAGCAAATTATGATACTTAGCGCAATGAGATAAGTTGAATGTTTAAGCAAATTATAGAGAAAAACCTGATCTAAATCTGTTAAGTAGTTCTCTCGTGAAAAGCAGACAGACAGATGTTGGATTTTATATAGAGAGAGATTATCCCAGTATTAATTAATGATAATAATCCAAGTAAATGTGGTATATCTTTGTTTTGTTGATTAATCTGTGGAAAGTACCTTTAGTTGCATGTAAATGTATGAAAAGGTGCTATATAAATAAAGTTATTATTATTATTACTATTATATGTATGTGAACTTTATTCAATTTGCAATCAAAGCAAGGAATCTGCTACTGCTAGAAAAATGCATTCAAAAGTCATTACACAAGCACTCTTGCTTTTTCTTACTGGCAAAAACAAATCCCCCTATGTAAATAGTTTAAAACGGGTTGCCACCTTGATAAATTTAACATGTTAAAAATGAAAAAATATTACACCCTCTACAAAAACTGTTTGCAAAGGTCCTGGCTTTTAAAGAAGCTTTCTAAACTTAGGACTGATTGATCACTGTGTGATTCACCACCAGGCTCAATCCACAGTGAGGAGAAGGCTGCCCACCTTGGCCGAGTAGATGCTTCTCTTTTAAATATGCCTCGGCTGATTAACTGTTTGTATATCTTTATCTTTTATTTGACATCATGTGGAATACTTAATGTGTATTAGAAAAACATACTGCGCATTACGCTAAACACAACGAAAATTACACATTCGTCATTTGGCAGCTGCATTTTGGGAAATAGATAAATAAGGCACTATATTTGAACAGACAGACAGACAGACAGACAGACAGACAGACAGACAGATAGATAGATAGATAGATAGATAGATAGATAGATAGATAGATAGATAGATAGATAGATAGATAGATAGATAGATAGATAGATAGATAGATAGATAGATAGATAGATAGAAATGAAAGACACTACAGCAGGGGTGTTGAACTCCAGTCCTGGAGGGTCGCAGTGGCTGCAGGTTTTCATTCTAACTCTTTTCCTAATCAGTAACCAGTTTTCGCTGCTAATTAAATTATTTTTCCCTTCATTTTAATAGCCCTGTTTGTAAGGATTCAGTCCTCTGAATTGATTCTTTTCTTCTTTAAATGACAGCCAAACAGAAATGAAACATGAAACAAGCCAACAGGTGACCAGCTAAATTGGGGCTTCAAACTCCAACCAATTTCACTCCAACCAGTTTCTTAATGAAACTCGGCAAGAAGCCGATTCTTGCTGTTAATTAAATCTGTTGTTGCTGCTCTCATTCTGCCACAGCACACATTTCCAAAACTGTTGATTTTCTGTTTTTTCTAAGAACACCATCAAAATGAGAGATCAACCTCACTGAGACCTTCACCTTTCTTTATTTTCAGATGTTGTGTGATGGGCACAGGTGAACTGGTCATGTGGTGGCTCATTTTCTGTCTTTTTATTGTTTGGCTGATGATTAAGGAAAAAGAGACAACTAAGGGGTCTGAGTCACGTTAATTAAAACTAAGGCGGAAGAAGTTAATTAGCAGCAAAAACTGGTCACTAATTAAAAAGATGGTTAGAATGGAAGCCTGTAGCCACTGAGGCCCTCCAGGACTGGAGTTCGACACCCATGCTCTACAGTTTTCTAAAAATTCCCAGGGATCTTTTATGACCAAAGAGAGTCTGGACCATAGTTTTATGTCTCTTTCAAAGGATGACACCAATATTTACAGCAGAGTATTCCTTTCGCTGCTCTAGGGCATTGGTATTCATACACAGACACAGCGTAAGCACCCTGAAGGCCTCATCAACACTTCCTCCAGCAGCGTTTTTGAGATAGATGAACTCCCATCCAAGTACTAGCCTGGTCCAAACTTGCTCACCTTCAGGTGGGTTACCTGTTCTGAAGTGCAGGTGGTATGGCTGCTGGCACAGGGCATCCAAGATTCTGGGTTAAACTTAATAAACATTGTAACCACAAGGGGGTGCCAGAGAGCCAAAAAATTCCCGGAATCAGTCAATAGCATGAGAGTGGTGTGTAGTTATCGACTGGGCCACTAGGTATCACATGCCTACAGTGTTGTTAATCAGTCTGCCAAGCGGCATTGTGTTGAGCTGATCGACATACGTATTTCTGACATGTTATCTACAATCGTGTGTGTGACATTGGCTATTTTTTTCTAAAAGCTAAAAGAGAACATCAGGTCATATTGAACATCAACACAATGATCACGTTTTTCAACATTAATAGACTTATTAGTAATACTTAGGTGTCTGTGGGAAAGTATTGGGAAAAAAGTCATCCTTACGAGTGCCGCATGGAGAACTGCATGTTGCACGTTGACAGTGCACCTCCACACACCACATTATCAATCAAAGAATTTTTGACCAAACACAATGTGGGTGTTGCTTCACACCTCTCGTATTCACCAGATTTTGCTCCCTGTGACTTATTTTTGTTCCTGAAAATGAAAATTCAGACCGAAGGGGAGACAATTTGCTACCATGTTAGAAATCCAGGAAAAAAAAAATCACTGGAGGCACTAGACACGGTAACAAAAGATGAGTACAGGAAATGTTCCTAGGAATGGAAGAGGCTCTGGGACACTTGCATTGCGTCTCATAGGGAGGTGGCTAAAAAGGAAATGCTGTGAGTTGTATAATAAGGTTTTGTTTTTAACTATTCTGGGAAATTTGAGTCCCACCTCATAGATGGAACTTTGAGAAACGAAAGAGAAGAAAGAAAATTAATCCATTCATTCATTTTCTGGATTTAATGAAATTTATTGTCCTGTGTATACAGCAAAAGGAAATTGTTAATTGCTTGTCTACCATAAGGTAGTGATGGTAATACAAAGCCAAAACTAGTCAATGAATACAATACATTAGGATAGATTCGAAAATCAATCGTGCAGTAGTATGAACAACTGGCTTTTGAGTAGCTGAATAACCCAAAGATAGACCTGGACCATAAATCAAACAATACAAGTGCTAATAGTTCTGAATAGTATAGGAGAAATGTGACTTTGTAGGATAGCTGGTGTTTTTAATGATACTGCTTGAATTGAATTATATCCAGTAAAGTGCTGTGGAGAGCAGAGCTAATCTCAGTATCACTGAGCGCAAAGCTGGAAGAGTTGCTTGACTAGGGAGGAATCAATCAGAGGACACACACCATGTCAATTTAAAGTCATCAATCATCCTGATGCTGCATGCCTCTGGGATTAAAATTAAATTAGAATTAAATGTAATTACTCAAAAGATTATATAGAAAACACTTCACACAAGAGTCACCAGGCTGGGATTTGAACCCAGAACAAGAATGATTCCAAAAGCACAGAGAGGACTTATAACTTCAGAATGCTATACTTGTATAATATTTTCATATTTGGGGAGGAGAGTGGCTATGCTATTGTACTATCATGAAGTTTGTGAGACTCACCAAAAATGTTTACTGGGTTCATCTACTCTCGCCCTTGAAGATTAACACACACATGCACAGAGATCCAAGAGTCTTGAGTGATTGCCAATTGCCAGTCATTCCGAAATATTCTGCAATAGGATTCTTACATAGGGTCTCACTATCTCCAGCACTAACAAGAGGATCTCATCATGACACACATAAAAGTGCAACCAAACAATGTCTTACTTTTATCAAAGTTACCAAAGTTCTGATTATTAAAAAGTGACCTCAGTAGCCTTGATAAACCCTGTGAGCAAGAAAGTGACCATTTTTCCCCCACTTGGTACCCTCTTATAAGTTTAATCACTCTAGACAAAAGAAAAGGTACAGAAAATAGAAGAGCAACATGGTATTTATTAATATATAATAATACCAAATAGAAGAAACTATAAAAGAAAAGAAAATAGAACTAGTTTTATAAGAGCTTACTGAAAATCAGACATGTCAAGGAGTGGATGCTGTACTGGGCATCTTTTGATTTAGCGATCAGTGTTATTCATAGGTTATGTTATCTGACGTCTACATCATATGGTCTCTAATGTTACCTTTCTGTCGTTTTGCCTTTTGGTCACTTAGAAGAGGCCATATTTATGTTAAAATGCACCAATGGTTATGAGCACACAGTACACAGATATGTGACATTTGATTGGCTATCTTGTCCTGACGACGACGGAGTCTGATAAAAGTGTTTGAACTTTTAAGTACAGTGGAACCTCTGGTCATGACCGTAATTCGTTCCAAAACTCTGGTCGCAACCCAATTTGGTCGTGACCCAAAGTAATTTTTCCCATAGGATTGTATGTAAATACAATTAATCCGTTCTGGACCGTACGAGCTGTTTGTAAATATATATACGCTCGCGCTCTCTCTCTCTCACTCGCTCGTGCTCTCTCTCTTGCTCTCTCTCTCTCTAGCGCTCTCTCTCTCACTCGCTCGTGCTCTTTCTCTTGCTCTCTCTCTCTCTCTCTCTCGCTTGCTTGCTCGCTCGCGCTCTCTCTCTCTCACACTCGCGCTCTCTCTCTCTCTCGCTCACTTGCTCGCACTTTCTCTCTCTCTCGCTCACTTGCTCGCACTCTCTCTCTCGCGCTCTTTCTCGCTTGCTTGCTTGCTTGCACTCTCTCTCGCTCACTCACGCTCTCTCTCTCTCTCGCTCACTCACGCTCTCTCTCTCTCGCTCTCTCTCTCGCTCGCTTGCTCGCACTCTCTCTCTCACGCTCCCTCTCGCTTGCTTGCTTGCTCACGCTCTCTCTCTTACTTGTGCTCTCTCTCGCTGGCTCACTCATTGCACAGGGAATGCACAGGGAGAGACTGAACACGTGCGGAAATCATCGGGACGTACAAACTGGAAGGGAAACTAGCTTGTTCGTTACCTGAGTGTGTGGTCGTGAACAGATGCAAAAGTTTTGGTCGTTACCCGATTTGTACATGGTCCGAGACTTTCGTGACCCGAGGTTCCACTGTACCTCCTTTCTTCTTCCTTTCTCACACTGTAAACTAATTCTGGAATTCCTAGTCCTATGGTGTCAATCCTTTCTCAGATTTTAAATTACTACGAGGCTCCGCCCACTGCTCGCTTCGCTCGCCAAACCCGGGGGCGGACGCCGGGCCCCCATCTATCCCGTAGCTGAGCTGCTCCATTAGAGAAAGCGATTGAATTTAAAGATATGGTACTGTAGAAGAAGAATGTTCTCCTCAACACCATGTATTTTGTGTGTTTAGTAAATTACAATTTTTATAATAACTATTTTGTAACTTGCCAGTGAGAGACGCTTTGGCTTATGAACTAACAAAAATATGTTATTCCAGGGTTCAGGAGAAATAGTGTCCACATGAATAAAATCTAAGCTGTTTCTTGTTTTCCCTTTCTCAGAGTGAATGTTTCAGGGACAAGGTCACAAGGCTGCAGAAAAGTACATGTAGTTTATGCAAAGGCGTCTCTCCTGTGCTCAGCTTTGAAAACACAGATAATGCTTAGCTCAACAGACACATTGTTTAACTTTACTGTTTTGATAAGGATGTTCTTTCTGTCTTATTAATCATGAGATTCCGAAGTATAAAAAACCCCTCCTGGCTTTTGATCAGGGTTCAATTGAGCTTTGCGGCAATAAGTTATGCTCTTTTGAATCTCTACTTACTGTGACTCTGAATGAATAAATAAAGTGAATTGAGAAAATATTATCTGTCTGCTTTCCAGTGTGCCTTTTTCGTCCACAGTTTTTGGCGCCCGAACGTGGGGCAGGAGACGGGCAGACGACTCCCTGGGCGGGTTCGTCCAAGTGGACCGATTTCCGCGGATCGAGGACCAGCTCCGGTAAAAGTTAGGACTGGCCAACCTCGGGCGTTTTCCTGCGTGGGGAGTCGCTGACCTCCTCCTGACAGAAATGAAAAGCAACTGGATGGGATTTTTTCCAGGCAGGCAGAAGGAGTCGCGGTGAGTAGATTCGGGGGATTCCCGTTGGTTTGACTGGTGTGCTGGGAGAAATAGACGTATACGGGGAAAAGAAAAAAAAAAAGCATGCTGAAAGAATAGAGAATCATACCGTATCGACATAGAAGGGTTTTAGGGATTCATAGAGAGTGACGGCACAGTGTGAATGTTAGTAAGTTACCCTTTAGGAATTCGAGTAGAAAGGACCGAGTGGCACATTCCTATATTAAGAGGAATAGGGGTGAAAGGGGCAGTTAGAGTACGTGTGAAATTTTGGAAGAGAGGAGGTTGTGTTTTCCACTTGTCGACTGGTTGATTTCCGGGGATGACAAGTGGGACGAGAAATAATCGGGGATTGAGTTGCTCTCTGTTGAAGGCCTGCCGCTTACTATGGGAAATAAATAGCAAGCCAGTCAAACAGGTCCCCCAGGGTCCTCAAAACCTAATGTTAGAAGGATTATTTTCAGAGAATCACCAGGCTTCTAGTACACCGTCGGGATTGAAAGGCGGGTCCCCTAAACAGTTAATAGAGAAGCAGACTGGGTTGGATTTTAAAAGGCATGTAAGAAGTGGAATAAGCAGAGGCGTAACAACCTGCTGGCTGCTGAAGTCAAAACACAAAAAAGACAAGGAAGAATTATTGCTAGCGTTGCAGAAAATGAAGATAAGAGACAGCGCCCAAGCCTGAAAGTAAAAGAAAGCAGACCGAAAAGGAAGACCCCCTATACCCCGTAATCTGTCCACCCCCTCCTTACCAAAACTCCCCCGCTTCCACCTCCTGCACCCTCTCCTCCAACTGCACCCCTGTTACCAGACGAACCGTCTGGAGCAAGTTTTTACGATGAACAATATCATTATGACCCGTCCTCACATATTGACCCTGAGGAAGATAATTCAGATCATTCACAAGGTGCTACTGGGTTGCAATGGCAGAAATTAAAAGAGTCTCCCAGCGCACGAGCAGTCCGTGGACTGCAATTTGTGGAGCCGTTACAGCAGCTGGATAACATGTATAAAACAAATGCTGCACAGTGGACACAGGTGCTCCATCGACAGCTGAGCACCACATGGGCAACTGTAAATCACGGTGATCATAACGGTGTCCCTTGGCGTTGGAATGAAGGTCCTTTCCTCGCCCAGTGAGAGCCTTTGAAAGGAGCCCTGGCAGAAAAAATATAAAAAGGGCACAAACTGGTCACTAATTTCAGCCGGCTCACCGATTGCAAGATCTGATGGCTAATCACTCTGGGCTAGACAATACAAACGATAGAACTCGTGCTGCAGTGCCTCCTTTCATCTCGGGACTGAGAAGTGACATTCAAAGCAAAGTCTGCACATCCTGCAAAAAGGCTGGAAGACCACAATGTTCGAGTAAGACAAGCGTCATGCAGAGCATGCTGACAGACAGACTAAATTAAAAGAGTCAGAGACACAGACCAAACTTTTGGCTACACAAATAAATTACTATACTGGAAGAACTGACCTGGCTAGGGGGAGAGGACGCGGAAAATTCTTTGGAGGTCGAGGGCGAGGGCACGGAAGAGGACGCGGGTTCCATTTATCAAACCCTAATAATCCTTTTGCTCAGATGCCTAACCCTTCGGAGCAGACGCCAGCGTCATATGCCTGTTACGGCTGCGGTGAACTTGGAGATTTCAGACGCAACTGCCCACACAAGCGCCTCCGTCACCCCCTCTCCCTGAGCCTAATGACATTCCTTGGTCCTAAGAATTATCAGGGACCCCAGCCACTTTTTCCAGTTTCCTTTGCTTACTCGTAATGCTGAAACTGATCTTTTATTGACTTTAATGGCAAAGAAACTGCCTTTGAAATGGACACAGGAGCCATGCGCTGAAGGAGGTTCCTGTGCAATTACAGCTCAGCATTAACAGTTTCATTATTGACTCGTTGCTTTCTGTTAAATCATTTGTGCCCTGTGAAACTGCTGGGATGGGATCTTATGACTTAATTGTCAATCTCAATTTCTGTAACTGACAAAGGATTTTTGCTGCTCCATTCCTAAGCTCCTGTGCCAAAACTTCACACCCCAAGCCCTCTTTTACAGCCTGGACCCTGAACATCTCCCCGCACACCTTCTTCTTGAAAGCCCTTCATTCTTTCCCCTCATGCCTATTTTCCTCACTTATAAGTCCTGGACACCCTGCCTTGTACTGCCCAGTATTTCCCTACTGAAGTGGACACACCTTGGTTAGAATCTTTTCTTTCCTCCAGCACTTTGCACATTCCATGTATTTTTGTTGTCTACTAAAGCAGTTGCTTCAGTGCACCTCACATATTCACAAAGTGTTTTCTATTTAGGAGATTTGGTTCCCCATGTTTCCTTAGCACTGTGGTCCCAAGGGAAAAATGATTATGGAAGGATAGCACACTGAGCCACTGGTGATTTTCTCAAAATCTTCCTTCCGCCCGTACCATGTCCAGGATCCTCTGTCTCCAGAGGCAGAGGCTGGCATCGCCGCCGTACATTCTGATCTCGTGAGGCGAGGAGCGATTATTCCAATTACATACTCTCCAGTCAACTCCCCCATTTTTACCTGTAAAAAAAGGCTGACGGGTCCTGGCGTTTTGTTCCAGACCTATGACAAGTTAACTCTGCGGTTTTTTCCTAGAACACCTATTGTTCCTAATCCATCCACTATTCTTTCCACGATACCCCCGTCCGCCCGGTACTTCTCTGTTATTGACCTTGTTAACGCTTTCTTTTCCATTTCCCGTGCACCCTGATTCTCAATCCTGGTTTCCTTTTACCTTTCAAAACCGCCGATGGACCTGGACCATCATGCCTCAGGGATATACTGAAGCCCCTTGTGTTTATGGTTTTGGCCGGAAAGAGATAATAAATTGATACAGTATATAGATAAGAAAAAAAAAAGAAAAGAAAAATAAATAAACAACAAGTGCACATGATACTCAGAAAATTGCTATTCTTTTTAGGTGAAAATGGCCATAAAAAAAAGGGTCGAGAAAAAAAAAAAAAAGAAAAGAGAAAAAAGAAAAAACTGCAGTTACTTCAAGCTATCGTTAAATATTTAGGTCATGACATTTCTTGCGATACAAGAGCTCTCTCTAGCGGCCGTTTAACCATCATTCAAAACCTTCCAAGACCGGTCACAAAACAACAGGTTAAGTCAGCATATTTCTCTGTGACTGCATAGCTTTTGATGGGAATGTTTTCTTGTTGTGGAGTTGTGCTGTGTGTTTCCCGAGATGGATTATCTTTGTTTGCAGCTGGCACTTGGGTTGCCACGGAAATTAGTGTTTCCTTGTTGTCGCTGACCCGGTCCCGCCTCGGACTTTTCCATGATCTGGAGGCTAGCATGTATGGCACCACGGTAAGATGAATTCCTAATTTAAAAGTAGTACCAGCTTGCAGCCTGAGAAGTTGTTTGATTGTAAGTTTTTCAGGAGGAGCACAGCCTTTACAAAATCTAGCTAACACTGCCGTCTGGCTGCATGCAGTGGTATAGCAGGCTGACAAGGCTCTATGTGATTTAAAAAAATAATAATAATAAAAATGCATTACTCTCACTGACTATATTCTCGTCCATTCACTCTGTTCGTGGACGAAAAGGGGGGATTAATGAATGCAGTTTTAACGCAACCACATACAGACAAACAAAGTGCTCATGAGCCCCCTAACAGTAAAGGTACCTCACGCCGTTCATTTTATTTTAGTACAGGCTAAAACCTCACATCTCACAACTGCAAGAGAAATACACTATCAAAATGTACTCTATACTTTGTCCAATGTCACTGTTGAAAGATGCTCTACCTTAAATCTAGCCACTCTTCTTCCAACTGAAGAAGACGGAGAGCCACATGACTGTCATGATGAAATAGCTAAAGTTGTAAAGCCTAGACCAGACCTACACGAAACACCGTTAGATATTGGAGAATTAATTTTTGTGGACGGATGTTCTTTGCGATTGGAAAATGGAACACCCTCGACTAGCTATGCAGTAGTGAAAGGTGGCCACCTGCTGGAAGCAAACCGAATTTCATCAAATTTAAGCGCGCAGGCAGCTGAATTGATAGCTATCACCCGAGCATGTCAGTTGTCCGAAGGGAAAATTATAACAATTTATACGGATTCCAGATATGCTTTTGGAGTCTGCCATGATCATGGAGCCTTATGGAAATTAAGAGGATTTAAGACCAGCGCTGGCAAACCGATCCAACATCAAAAACTGATTGAATCCCTCTTAGAAGCTCTAACTAAACCATCAAAGTTAGCGATCGTTAAATGTCAAGCTCACACAAGAAAACAAGATCCTGTCAGCAAAGGAAACGAATTAGCTGATCACTTTGCTAAACAGGCTGCATATAATAACACACCAATCTTTTTATTTCAACAGAGAAATAACCAGGACCCTGATAATCAACTTGTTTCTTTACAGAGTGCAGCCACGGACAGAGAAAAAAGAAAATGGTCCAAAGAAGGGTCCCTCTCTGATGGAGTCTGGACCCATAGGCAAACTAACAAACCTTTCCTCCCAAAGGCTTCTTTCCCAGGTATGGCAAAAATCGCTCATGGTCTAGACCATGCTGGAAGGGACGCCATGATTCAGGATGTTGAAAAACACTGGGAAGCTGCAGGTTTTTCTACATATGCAGAGCAGTTCTGCAGATGCTGTGCATTATGTCAAAAGTCTAATGTAGGAAAGGGCTGGTAAGTCCAGGTAAGTCCCGCCGTTACACCTAATCCAATGGGTCCGTTTGAACACCTCCAAATGGCTTTCATTGAACTAACTCCGTCCAAAGGTTACCGTTATTGTCTAGTAATTGTTGATGTGTTCTCCCAATGGGTAGAATTTTTTTTCCTTCTAAACACGCTGATGCTAAAACTGTAGCCAAAGCTTTAATCAAAGAAATTATTCCTAGGTGGGGCATACCACAGAAATTGCAAACTGATAATGGCACCCTAACATCTAAATTAGCCAAAATCTGTGAGCAGACAAATTTATCCTGGCCAGACACTTTGCCTCTGGCCTTACTGAGATTGAGGGCAAGAACACACCGGCAATTAGGATTGTCGCCGTTTGAAATTCTGACCGGACGACCCATGCCTGTGGGCATGGTTATAGGAAATGTTAACCTGCATACTGTGGACAATGATCTTTTCTCTTGTCTTACAGGTCTCCGAGCTTCTCTGAAAGAAGTCCACGAGCAGGTTAACCAGGCCTGGAGGACTAGTCTTCCATCTAAAGACATACCAATTCCCTTAGGCACTTGGATCCTCGTCCGTGACACTCGGAGGAAACATTGGTATCAGCCGAGGTGGAGAGGACCGTTCCAAGTTCTTCTGTCCACACCACATGCAGTGAAAATGGAAGGATTGCCCGCCTGGATTCACGCCTCACATTGCAAGAGATGGCACCCTTGATTGCTGTGCTACTATGCTTTCTTTTCCCTTGTCTACTGCCCTGGTCACCTTGACTTTCCCGTTAGGAATCACCACATCAGTGCAGGTTGATTTCTGCTCTATTATCAACTGTGGGACTGGTCGACAAGCCCAGTGGACCTGGTCTGACAAATACGTGTGTATGACTGTTACGAAGTATTATTGGGGAAGTAACTGTGACACCTGGCAATAGGTTTTTGCTAACACTGGAACTGAGGACTGGGGTTCTCAACCTTTTGAGGCCCAAAAATACGGTTTGAAAAATCGATTTTCTATCATAAAAGGACATGCTTCTCATAAATGTGTTGACAACCATTGTAACCCCTTGATCATCATTTTGAAGAACTCCTCTTTACATGACTCAGGAACCTATATATTAGGGGCATATGTATCTGGAACAGACCCTTTAGGGAGATTTCTAATTAAGATTGACAATCCTGTTACTAACACCTCTCATTCTCCTGCACACACACCCGTCTCCCCAACTTCTGGTTCAGACTTTTCTTCTGTTAAGATTATGAATATTTCCACCCTCTCATCCACTTTTTCAATTGAAACTGGCTATGGCGATCAGAATCGTTGGTTACAGTGGGTATTATATTCGGCTAAGTAAGTAAATCAATCTGATTGCTACGCCTGTGCTACGGCCAGGCCACATTTGGCTACTGTCCCTTTCCCTCTTTCTAATATTTACCCTGTTGGTCTTCCTTGTCTCCTTGCCCTTTTTACCTCTCCATCCACACCAAAAGACTCTAACTGCATTACACTTTCTCTCCTCTTCCCCCCCACTCCTCATATGACTCCCCCGATGTTCCAGTCTCATGAAGGCAATTATACCTGCTTCTCTAGTAATTATAGTTTCCCTTTCCGAGGTACTAATGTTGGTCATATCCCTTCTTCCTTCTGTTCCCAGACTTTCCAGGTTAACTCCACCTCATTTAATTCTACATTATCACTTTTCCTGTTGACACAGTCCACTCCGCGTGCTGATATTTGGTGGATGTGCAGTACATTAAAATTACTTGATATTCTTCCCCCTGTTTGTACTGGCACATGCACATTAACCCAACTTGTTATGCCTTTTCACCTCCTCCCTTTGAATTCTCCTCGCGTGTCGTCCAGCTCTGGTCGACGTCGTCGACCCCGCTCTGCTGACCCCTCCACATTCTCTCTTCACGGCCCTGGCGTTTACTTTGATTCCATTGGTGTCCCTCGTGGAGTCCCTGATAAATTTAAAGTGCAAGATCAAGTTGCTGCCGGATTTGAGTCTATTTTCCCCCAAATTACAATAAATAAAAATGTAGATTGGATTAATTACTTATATTTCAACCAAGAGCGTTTCCTGAATTTTACTAAAGAGGCTGTTGAAGGGATACATGAACAGCTTGATAGAACATCCCTTATGACTTGCCAAATCGATTAGCATTAGGTATGCTCCTTGCTGAAAAGGGGGGGTGTATGTGCTATGTTTGGTGATGCGTGCTGCACTTGCATCCCTAATAATACGGCTCCCGATGGATCAATCACCGTGCTTTGCCAGGTTTAACTGCCCTTTCAAATGAATTAGCTACCACTTCTGGCATTTCTAGCCCCTGGGGCTGATGGCTCAGGTCAGTTTTTATTTCACTGGCCGTTGCTTTTATCATTCTGTTACTTGTGGCCTGCTGTGTAGTCCCCCTAATTAGATATCTTGTGTCCCAGTATTTCACTGCCTCCGTGGCCAAGGCTTATATGTTACATGAAGAATGCATGCTTCCAATTTCTTCCTCTCCTTCCCCTTCTCCTACTCTTTCCCGCGTTACTCCTATGTCACCCATATTTTTGTTGGTTCAAAAAGGGGGGAATGTAGAAGAAGAATGTTCTCCTCAACACCATGTATTTTGTGTGTTTAGTAAATTAGAATCTTTATAATAACTATTTTGTAACTTGCCAGTGAGAGACGCTTTGGCTTATGAACTAACAAAAATATGTTATTCCAGGGTTCAGGAGAAATAGTGTCCACATGAATAAAATCTAAGCTGTTTCTTGTTTTCCCTTTCTCAGAGTGAATGTTTCAGGGACAAGGTCACAAGGCTGTAGAAAAGTACATGTAGTTTATGCAAAGGCGTCTCTCCTGTGCTCAGCTTTGAAAACACAGATAATGCTTAGCTCAACAGACACATTGTTTAACTTTACTGTTTTGATAAGGATGTTCTTTCTGTCTTATTAATCATGAGATGCCGAAGTATAAAAAAACCCCTCCTGGCTTTTGATCAGGGTTCAATTGAGCTTTGCGGCAATAAGTTATGCTCTTTTGAATCTCTACTTACTGTGACTCCGAATGAATAAATAAAGTGAATTGAGAAAATATTATCTGTCTGCTTTCCAGTGTGCCTTTTTCGTCCACAGTACAAGCCCCCCTGGCACCTTTGGCGCCCAACCCCCAGCTGCAGCCTAGTAGGCCGCCCCACAACTTTCTTGATTTATTAGTTTATAATTTAAAAACAAAATAAAAATCTGAAAATCTAAGAACATCACATTAAAGTTTGATAAATTCTGAAAAGAATGATACCAAACATATATATGTAGGTTTTAAAATAAGCCCATTTTAAAGCATGACAAAAAACTTGACATAAAACCATTGCACAAAATCATTGCACTTTTAGGCTTAAGTTTTATATATAGAGAGTAGATTTAAAACAGGTTCTGTGGTGTCTGTGCTTATTTCCCATCCCCAGGTCGTAAACAAATTGAAACTGACTAGAACAACAACAACAACATTTATTTATATAGCACATTTTCATACAAAAAGTAGCTCAAAGTGCTTTACATAATGGAGAGAAGAAAAATAAAAGACAAAATAAGAAATTAAAATAAGACAACATTAATTAACATAGAAAGGAGTAAGGTCCGATGGCCAGGGTGGACAGAAAAAATAAAAAAAAACTCCAGAAGGCTGGAGAAAAAAATAAAATCTGTAGGGGTTCCAGGCCACGAGACCACCCAGTCCCCTTTGGGCATTCTACCTAACATAAATGAAATAGTCCTCTTTGTAGTTCGGGTTTTTCACGGAGTCACTTGATGCTGATGGTCATACAGATTTCTGGCTTTTAATCCATCCATCATTGTTGGAACATCATGGTGCTTTGGGTAGATGGTGGTGGCGCACGCCACCACCAACAGGACACCGGAAAAGGAAACAGAAGAGAGAGTAGGGGTTAGTACAGATTTTGAATGAATAGTTATTATAATGAATTAGATATACAGAGTATCAGGATTAAATTACAGTGAAGTTATGAGAAGGCCATGTTAAAGTAATGTGTTTTCAGTAGTTTTTTAAAGTGCTCCACTGTATTAGCCTGGCGAATTCCTACTGGCAGGCTATTCCAGATTTTAGGTGCATAACAGCAGAAGGCCGCCTCACCACTTCTTTTAAGTTTTGCTCTTGGAATTCTAAGGAGACACTCAGTTAAGGATCTGAGGGTACGATTTGGAATATAAGGTGTCAGACATTCCGATATATAAGCCGGGGCAAGATTATTTAAAGCTTTATAAACCATAAGCAGAATTTTAAAGTCAATTCTGAATGACACAGGTAACCAGTGTAGTGACATCAAAACTGGAGAAATGTGTTCAGATTTTCTTTTCCTGGTAAGGATTCTAGCAGCTGCATTCTGCATTAATTGCAAACGATTGATGTCTTTTTTGGGTAGTCCTGAGAGGAGTGCGTTACAGTAATCTAGCCGACTGAAAACAAACGCATGAACTAATTTCTCTGCATCTTTCGATGATATAAGAGGTCTAACTTTTGCTATGTTTCTTAGGTGAAAAAATGCTGTCCTAGTGATCTGATTAATATGCGATTTAAAATTCAGATTACAATCAACGGTTACCCCTAAGCTTTTTACCTCCGATTTGACTTTTAATCCTAATGCATCCAGTTTATTTCTAATAGCCTCATTGTATCCATTATTGCCAATCACTAAGATTTCGGTTTTTTCTTTATTTAATTTGAGAAAGTTACTATTCATCCATTCTGAGATACAAGTTAGACATTGTGTTAGCGAATCAAGAGATTTGGGGTCATCAGGTGCTATTGATAAATACAGCTGTGTGTCATCAGCATAGCTGTGGTAGCTCACGTTGTGCCCTGAGATAATCTGACCTAATGGAAGCATGTAGATTGAGAAGAGCAGTGGACCCAGGATAGAGCCTTGTGGAACACCATATAGAATATCATGTGTCTTTGAGTTATAATTACCACAACTAACAAAGAATTTTCTCCCTGCCAGGTAGGATTCAAACCAATTTAAGACACTGCCAGAGAGGCCCACCCATTGACTAAGGCGATTCTTAAGAATATTATGATCAATGGTGTCAAATGCGGCACTCAGATCTAAGAGGATGAGAACAGATAAATGGCCTCTGTCTGCATTTACCCGCAAGTCATTTACTACTTTAACGAGTGCAGTTTCTGTGCTGTGATTTGTTCTAAAACCTGACTGAAATTTATCAAGAATAGCATGTTTATTGAGGTGCTCATTTAACTGTATAATGACTGCCTTCTCTAGAATTTTACTTAAGAAAGGCAGGTTAGAGATGGGTCTATAATTTTCAAGAGCAGAGAACAGATACTTACAGTAAATTAAAGGTACAATAGAGTAAGAATGTAAAAGAAAGGACTCCAGAAATGTGTGTAATTAAAGCCCTTTAAATTCAGTTCATCGTGGTTTGTTTGAGCAAAACATTTAAATCTTAGCATAATCAGTCTGCAGTTTAAAAATGGAAGATGTTCAACTCCAGGACAGCTATGAAGAATGGAGTATATCTTCAATTTGCACTCCAGAATGTCCTAGACATGCTCTATCAAAGACAGCGACGTGTACTAACATCGCATAGTCATTCCTGGCAAATGGCAGCTTACCTGTTGGAAAATGGCACCAAGCTAAGAGGAGGCCAGCCATAAATGTTCTGATGGTGAGTAACTGGGAATCAATGCAACTATCATAGCAGTTAGAGATCTTGCCTCTGCTCATTGACTTTCACTGCACCAAAGAGCCTCCACAACGACAAGCTGGACTGGGCTCATAACATAAAGGAACTATAGAAGAAAGGGCTGAGCAGACTCTTCTCTTAGGAGACTGCACTCTCTCAGTGTGAGAAGTGACATCCTTTACATGTTCTACAACAAGGTAGTAGCCACCTATGGGGTCCTGGGCTGGTAACATCGTTTCAAGGGAGGTCCACCTCATCAACAAGCTGATTAAGAAGGTAGACTCGGTCTTGTGTTGCACTCTTGACCCAGTGGAGGTAGTAGCAGAGGAGAGAATGAAGACAAAAGTGAAGGCCATTGTGGTCAATGCTGCAAATCCTCTCTGTGATAAACTAGCACTGAGGATTTTCAGTCAACAAATTATATTCAACAAAATTGTCTCAAGGAACACTACTGGGGTTCTTTCATACCTATAAAAATATGATTGCTCCTTTACCTTTAGCCAAGTCAGAAGTTTTTTTTTGTGATTCTTGTGTGTGTTTAGGGGTGATTGTTGTTAGAACATTAGAACAATCTGGACAAGAACAGGCCAATCAGCCCAACAGCGCTCACCAGTCCTATCCACTTAATTCTTCTAAAATAACATCAGGTCAAGTTTTGAAAGTCCCTAAAGTCCTCCTGTCTACCACACTACTTGGTCTCTTATTCCATGTATCTATGGGTCTCTGTGTATAGAAAAACTTTATAACATTTGTGCAAAATTTACCCTTAACAATGTTCCACCTGTGTCCCTGTGTTCTTGATGAACTAATTCCTTTCATAGTTTTGAACACTTCAGTCATGTCACATGTTAATGTCCTTTTGTTTAAACTGAAAAGATCCGACTCCATGTTCAATCTATTCTCATAACTATTAACACTCCATCCTGGAATCAGCCCCGTTGCTTTCTTCTGGATTTTTTGTTGTTATTGTTTGTCATAATATTTCTTGAGCCTCTGTTAAAAGCAAAATTCTGTCTATGGGACAAATGAAGTGCGATCTATTAATCATTTATTCCTTTTTTAATCCAAATAGCACCTCTGTTTAGGCCTGACAACACAGCAGTAAATGACTAAAGTAGACGTACACCACATAGTGCTTTGGGAACTTTGGAAGGCTTATTATTAATAGTAAGCAACTATTAAACGCACTAGGTAGCCTCTATTGGCATGGTTCCTTCCTTGACTCGTGTTTTTCCTCCTTGTGTTTATATCTTATTTGGATGTGTGTTTATAGTATTTATTTTTAAAAGGATCATCCTTATTTTTGTAACTGTGGTTGCCTTAGAGAACAGTCCTGGAAGTCTGAAGAATTAAGTCATTGGTGTGTCGGTATAATGATTTGATGGATTCCAAATAAAAACTTTGTGTATTTTGATGTTGGAACATAAATGTATCTGCATTAAATTTTCTAGGAAGTGTAAATACCAATAAGGAGCTATTTAAGCACAATTATGTTAAGTAAAATGCCCGGTTGTGGCTGGGTGGTCATTTGGCCTTGGATCCCCAGAAGATTTTTGTGTTTTTCTCCAGCAGCTCATCCCTGGAGCTTTTTCATTTTTTCAGTTCTCCTCACCCATGTGACCATAGAAATCAGACTTATTATCACAGACATAAAAACTAGTTTATTTAAGAACTCTACTTATTTTCTACTACCTGCATATCTGTGTTAATGCATTTATTTTATTCTTATATAATATTTTTCGTATGTCATTTATTCATTCTTATTTTTATTCTTGTGTTGTATTCTTGTTATTTTTTCTTTGTCATCTTGTAAAGCACATTGAGCTGCATCCTTTGTTTGAATGTCTGCTATATGGGATTAATAAAGTATCTATCTATCTATCTATCTATCTATCTATATAAATTAATACTGTTGTTGTTTACAATCTTTCTTCTCTTTTTTATTGACATCATGGCTCCTGACTTACTGTTTTTGTCTCCAGTTATAGTCTTTGGGTACAGTTTAATTTTGACGATCTCTCACTCTCAGTCTTCTGGTTCTCTTGCCTGTTTTAACGACTCCTCTCCTGGACCAACCCAGTACTACCTTAACATCTATTTTAAGCTTCATTGTGTCTTATTAGTATTTTTTAAGGTTTTCTTACAGAGCAGTAACTGACTATGGCTATGTCCACACTGTTATGTTTTTGTTTAAAAATTCAGACAAGTCTCCATTTCCACTTTTCATCCATATTTCTCAAGAGTTTTTGTCTCTTGAAATCGTAGATGTTCAGAAACGCTGTTCAGAGCCTGAAAATGATGGTCTGAGGTTTCAGTGTGGACAGGTGAAATGTAAAGTTTTGAAAATGCAGACTCTAATCGCTCTCTGATTTGCTTGTGCTTATTACACAGCACTCCCTAATTGGACTCATTACAACATCTCATTCCCTGATTGGTCACCATTTATGGAAGAAAATGATATTCCAACCTAGCGAACAAAGAGGAGTTGATGTCACTTGTGGTGTTGCTTAGCTGTATGCATCTAAATTGCATTTTGAACGCCACATACATGTTGAAAAGGCAAATAATTCACTGATTGATACAATTTTGCGATGATTCCCATGGCAATGTTACCATCTTTTTGAAGATTTTTTTTTCCTGATATGGACATGCCCAGTTTAGGTGGATGTCTCAATCATATGCATTGTCATTTGTTTTAGTGTGGGCAGAGATACTTTTTTGAATGATGTCAAAACACTGATGTGGACGGAGATCGTTTTTGTTTTAAAGCACCATATTTAAAAGAAAAATGTAGTAGTGTTGAGGAATAGGTAGCCTCTCTCCTAACAAACAAAGCTTTTGGCTAAGGTCCTATTATATCACTCGTAAATTCATCACGAGTAGCCCCCATTTCAAAGTGCCATCACTGGTACATTATAAGACTTACTTACTCAGATCACACCAAGTGGTAAGTCAGGCCTTATTGTTGATCAGTAGCTGAACATTAGGTAGCCCCTATTCCAATGTGGTATGGAATAGCTGGAGTGAGTTGCTGGGAATGTCAGACTATCCATCCATTTTCCAACCCGCTGAATCCGAACACAGGGTCACAGGGGTCTGCTGGAGCCAATCCCAGCCAACACAGGGCACAAGGCAGGAAACAATCCCGGGCAGGGTGCCAACCCACCGCAGGACACACACAAACACACCCACACACCAAGCACATACTAGGGCCAATTTAGAATCACCAATCCACCTAACCTGCATGTCTTTGGACTGTGGGAGGAAACCGGAGCGCCATGTCAGACTACACAGATTATATTCACAGGATCATGCCGCTGACTGCCTCCTACTTGCTAAGATTACTTTATGTAAATGAAGGCATGAATTGAAAATGGCTGGGAAAGTTATCTAATGTGACATGGCCTTTAACAAATACATGCTTGCAGTCAGAGTGACACGTCGTATCACTGATCAGGGATTTTAAGTCTTTAAATAGTTTTAGTGCTTACCAGACATACTGCATTAAGCAGGGCTGGCATAGCTACGGATTTGTACGTTAGCACACACATGGAGTCACACTGAACGAGCATTTGCCGAGTTAAGGCCCAGTAATTGGCAGGCATCAGCTGCAGTGGTGGTCATCAGGTTAATGTGGAATATGTAAAGAATGAGGTGTAAGTGACAGAGAGGGGAAGAAAAGGAACAAAAACAAACCTTACAGGGAAATGGCATGAATTAGAAGGGAGATCAGAAGTGGAAGGAGAAACAGAATGGAATAGGCCTAATGGACCAAATCTCCTTATTTATGGCATGCCTTCCATGAGAGCAGAGTCAAACCTACTTCACTGCAGCTAGGATCAGGGGAGATGGTGGGCTATAGGGAGGTCACTACCGGTACCAATTGAAGGTGGCAGAGAGAGACACAGATCCCAGGAGTTCAAGTTCAGTGGTAAAGTCAATTCTGCTGACCAACAGCAGAGCAGAGAAGACATGAGGTCATCAGAGGAGCACTGCAGGCTCAAAGGTCTGTAGGCAATACAGTGTGAGGATGGAGTGAACAAAGATGTTCTGATAGGTCTGATAAGGGGGTGATGGAGGTGATGAGGTTCTGTTCATGTACTGAGGGCTGAGGTATGTTTCAGGGAAGATGGTTGCTCTGGGGAAAAGATGCGAATATCTGTTTTTCCGAATGATTTTTAATAATAATTCTTTACATTTATGTAGCACTTCTCTCATTATTCAAAGCACTTCAGTGAGTGGGAAGCCACTAATGTATAACATCCACCTCGACAATGTGACGGCAGCCATTTTTACTCCAGTATGCTCAACATACATTAGCTGTTAGGTGGAGATGGGGTGAGAGACAGTTAGCCAATTAGAGACAGGGGGTGATTAGGGGGTCAGAATGACCAGGCTATGGTGGGCAATTTAGCCAGGGCATTGGGAAACAC
Organism: Erpetoichthys calabaricus; assembly: GCF_900747795.2. Taxonomy (NCBI): domain Eukaryota; kingdom Metazoa; phylum Chordata; class Cladistia; order Polypteriformes; family Polypteridae; genus Erpetoichthys; species Erpetoichthys calabaricus. Next base: position 21,793,656 of record NC_041397.2, read on the forward strand.
CCTGGTCTTAATGAAGTATGCCCAGGGATCTTTAATGACCACAGAGAGTCAGGACCTCAGTTTTACGTCTCATCTGAAGGACGACGCCATATTTAGAGCACAATGTCTCCGTCGTTGCACTGGCATTCACATTCAGATGACAGGGTAAGTGCCCCCGGCTGGCCCCACCAGCACCTCTTCCAACAGCAACCCAAGCTTTTATTAGATGGTCTCCCATCCAAGTACTGGCCGGTCCTGAAGATGCTTAGCTTCCGGTGGATGACCTGTTCTGGAGTGCACTCTGTGTTTACGAATGTCTGATTCATGACTTGCCTGATTTGTACAGTGACACTTGTTTCTAAATAAATATGCACTTTTGGCACCTTAATTCTATTGTTGCCCTAATCCATCCTCACTTATGAACAACAACAAGATTTATTTATATAGCACATTTTCATACAAAAAGTAGCTCAAAGTGCTTTACATAATGAAGAGAAGAAAAATAAAAGACAAAATAAGAAATTAAAATAAGACAACATTAGTTAACATAGAAAGGAGTAAGGTCCGATGGCCAGGGTGGACAGAAAAAACAAAAAAAAACTCTAGAAGGCTGGAGAAAAAAATAAAATCTGTAGGGGTTCCAGGCCACGAGACCACCCAGTCCCCTTTGGGCATTCTACCTAACTATGAAGTACTAGAAGTCCCGACATTGGTGAAGCCCATAACTGCGGGTGTCGAGACATCACAGTTGGTCTACAATGGAGTGTTTCCTCTGCCTTCCCATAAAAGTAGACATTGCCTTGGTGGTTTTCCAGCATTAGCGTGACAATGCCAAATCTGACGATGTTAAAAATGTAATATTGAGTTCTACATAGGTCATGTAATAATAATTCATTACATTTATATAGCGCTTTTCTCAGTATTCAAAGCGCTATCCACACAGGGAGGAACCAGGAAACGAACCCACAATCTTCCACAGTCTCCTTACTGCAAAGCAGCAGCACTACCACTGCGCCACCTGTGAGGACAACGTAATGCATCTTCTTTCATCAGTCCTAATTCCACTTCATTGCACAACTCCTAACACAGACCATCATTTCTTGATTAATCTCATTCCCAAATTTCCACCTTGTCAGCTCGTTTCTCTCGTAAAACAGGCTTGCGGCACGTTCCTTTCAAGCTGAATGCATCTGAATTAATGAAGAAAAAGGGCAGCAAAACCCAGAATGATTGTCTCCAAAGCAGTTGCTTGGCTACAGTTTGAAAGAAAGCATTTTCATTTGTGTTTTTGTTTTGTCATGGGGGTAGATGATTAAGTTGCTATTATACATGGTACAAATAAAAGGCAAACAGACACCGGCTTTTTCCATTCATAGTTCTGTTGTGCTTCTAGGGTAAATATTTGCAGCAAATTTCCAAAGGTTTCTGAGAAGGAGAGGGAGAGGGAGAGGGAGAGACAAAGAGGCCAAAACGAATACATGTTCTTTTACAAATTTGGCCGTGATCATTATGGTAATCAACTAAAAATAGCAAACAATACTGCATGTATATTCTTCACCTAAGCTTTAAATTTAATAAATCACTTACTATAGATTCGACTGGAAAGCAGGTGCATGGTTGCTGTAATCAAAGTGTGATATCTAGGCTGTTCAAAACCAGCCATTCTCCTAAATCAATCTGTCCCTTTTCGGTAATACTGTAGTTGTCAAACACGTTAACACGGTGGATTTTCATAAAGTAAATGTTTACTTTAGTCCAGCAAAAGAGTAAAACATTGAATTTGTTAAATGGTAACAGCATTTTAAATGTTCAACAATATGTGGTTGCTGCTGTTGTCACACTGCTTCTGGAATGAGGACTCGATGCCCTTCCCGGGAGCTGTTTGCATGGCCTCCTGTTTTCAATGTGGGTTTCATTCCACAAAAAGAGATGCATGCAGGCTGCCTGGCACCTCCAAAATAAGACAAGCAACTGGCTGATTCTGCATTATATTACTAAAATAACCTCCAATAAAGGGTACTTTGTTTTCCTCAAATGTAATGTAATAACGGGTCAGGTCAGGTCAGGTTGGGGAGCATACACTGGTACAGCATGTTGCCACACCCAACACATGACAAAACAGCTTGGAATCCTGGTTGGCAACCTCCCAGGCAGACACACGGTCCAGTCCAACCTTCCAGAAATGACCCTCTATCTGGCACAGCGAGGGGTTACATGGGTGTGTCTTGGCCTGGTCCAGCCAATCGATTCCCCAACAATGAGAACTCTGCGACCCGGACTTGGACCTTCGTCCTTCTGCAAAGATATCGGGAGCGCCTCACACCCCTTTCCAGCAATCTCATGACCCTCCATGCTCTCCCAATCTGTCTACTGACTTCATAGGAAGAGTCACCACAGCCATGAATGTCACTGTCAAGGTAAGTAAACCTCTCGACAAAGTCAACACTCCCTCCACAGACAGACACACTGCTGATGGCTGTACCCAAGAGGTCATTAAAATGTAAAAACAATCACTGGGCAACTTCTTAAGAACACTATCCTAATACTGGGCAGAACTCAAAACAGCTTCAGTTCTTCATGGCATAGATGTCACAAGAAGTTGGAACCATTCTTTACAGATTCTGGTCTATGTTGACATGATTGCATCACGCAATTTGTCATGCTACAAATCTCCTGTTCTACCACATCCCAAAGGTGTTCTATTGGATTCAGATCTGGTGACTGGGAAGTCCTCTGAAGAACAATTTGCCACCAAGTTTGAGAGGAGATGGCGTATTATTATGCTGGAAGTAGCCATTAGAAGGTAAAGTGTGGCCATGAAGGGATAACACATGGTCAGCAACAATACTCAGACAGGCCGTGGCATCCAAGTGATGAGTGATTGGTATTAACAGCCCAACGGGTGGCAAGAAAACATTCCCCACACCTTTACATCATCACTATCACCAGCCTGGACTGTTAAAAGAAGTCTGGTTGGGTGCGTGGATTCTCGCTGTTGGTGCCAAATTCTGAACTTACAATCAGTTCATCAGGCTCTGTTATTCCAGTCTTCTACTTCTCTTCTAACCCTAACCTAATCCTAACTCTACCCCACTACAGTCTCAGCTTTCTGTTCTTGGCTGACAGGAGTATAACCCGCTGTGACCTTCTGCTGCTGTAGCCCATTTGCTCGAGATCTGACGTGTTGTACAGTCTGAGATGCTTTTCTGTTCACCACCGAGAGGTTATCTGAGTTACAGTAGCCTTTCTGTCAACCTAAACCAGTCTGGCCATTCTCCTCTGACGTCTCATCAACAAGGTGCTTCTGTCCACAGAACTGACGCTCACTGGATGTTATTTATTCGTTACTCACCATTGGAGCAGGGGTCCCCAACTCTGGTCCTGAAGCGCTACTCTGGTGTATTGATAAAAGGGATGAGACAGAGGAAAGGAGTCAGGTGGAGAACTTTGTTTCTTGGTGCAAAGAGAATTGTCTGCATCAGAACTTCAGAAAAACAAAGGAACTCATTATTGACTTTGACCATACCTAAGAGTCTCCATGTCCAGTCACTACTCAGGAAGTGGCTGAATAGGTGGTCCACTCCTACAACTACTTTGCGTCCACATTAATGACATGTTCTAATGGTCTTAGAACACAGAGGAACAATATAAAGAAAGGGCAGAGCAGGCTCCTTAAGAGACTGCATTCCTTTAATGTGGGAGGGTGACATCCTTCACATCTTCTACAACTCTGTGATGGCCAGTGGGATCTTCTATCTTCTGCACTGTGGGGTGCTGGGCTGGTAACATCACTTCAAGAGAGGCCCACCAAATCAACAAGCTAATTAAAACAGTAGACTCAGTTATGGGACACATTCTGGACCCCTGGAGGTCCTAGCAAAGGAGAGAATGAAAACAAAACTGAGTGCAATTATGAACAATGCTGCACATCCTCTCCATGGCACAAAAACAAAGAGGACTTCCATCCAACGCATTATTCAGCAGAAGTGTGTCAAGAAACACCACTGGGGGGCTGCTTTATACCAACAGGAATACACCTGCGTAATGCCTTACTGTAACTGAAACTGCCTAATCAAAAGTTTTCTTTCTTTTTAAAATTTTCTCTTTCTTTTTAGTCATTCTGGTATGTGTTCAGACCATAGTGTGTGTGTATATACTGTATATTTACTTATCTGTTTATGCTTTTATGTAATTAAAGAGCTTCTGTAAAAAGCCAAATTTCCCACTGGGGACAATAAAGTTCTAACCAATAAATAAAGTTCTTTTACCTTAATCTTAAAAAGACAATGATGAGACACCACATGACCAGCTAACCGCAGTATCTGAAAATAAAGAATAGTGAAGGTCTCAGTAATGTCGATCTGCTCAGGTCCACAAAACATTTCAATCTTGTTTTTAGGAAAAAAGAAAATCAACACACTTGGAAATGTCTGCTTAGCAGAATAAGAGCACCAACAAGCTATGGAATTAAATGACAGGTTTAATTAACAACAAGAATCAACCTCTAATTAAGAAACCAGTTGGAGTGAAATTGCTTGAGGTTTGTGGCCCCTAACTTAGCTGGCTCACTCCAAATCTCATTTCAGTTTGGGTGCCATTATGGGGAAAAAAATGAATCAATTCAGAGGACTGAAATTTTAAAAAGGAGTTAACTACAATGAAGGAAAAAGAAGTTAATTAGGAGCAAAAACTGGTCACTAATTAAGAAAAGGGTTAGAATTAAAACCTGCAGCCAGAGTAGCTCTTCAGGACCAGAGTTGGAGACCCCTGCTCTAGAGAATGTTGTGTGTGACAAATCCCGGAAGATCGGCGGTTACAGAAGTTTTCAAACCAGCCCGTCTGGCACGTTCAAAATCACTGTGGTCAGATCTTTCCCTCATTGCGGTTTTTGATGTGAACATTAACTGAAACTCCTGACCTGTATCTGCATGATTTTAGGTTTTGTGCTGCTGCCACATGATTGGCTGGTTAGATAATTGTATTGTTAAACAGGTGTACCTAATAATTTGATCAGTTACTGTGCATTAACAATCATTGCATGTGATAATTAAATCCAACCTACCCTAAGCAGCTCTCTCTTGCACATCACCTGTTATGACTGATGTTTTATTTTATTTTTCCCTTTAGTGCCAAAAGATCATCTTGACACCTTTTCTGTTTTTTTTTAACTTATAAAATCTGTTCCTTACATATCCTTCTTGCTTAGAGCCTTAATTTTTTTGTCTTTTTCAATGCCATTTTTTTTTTTAAATGAGTGCCACCATTTTGTGGGGTTCGTATATGGGTAATTCTTCCCATGATGCACTCTGTTTGCGCAATAATGCTGTCACCAATGTGAGAGTATTTAAAGGCCCCAATTCATCCGAGATTAGATAAACATAGTCATTTTATAAATTTTTACGGCTATTTTCTCAATCAGTACATTCACCTATTTAAAGAAAGCAACAAAGAAAGAAGACTTCACTTACAGATTAGTTTACCGTTTAGTTGTTTAGCTTGAGAGAGACAGATCTTTAGTAGTCAGTCTGAGCTTTCAAATAGATGCAGAATCGCATTTGTCTACCCATGGTCTGTGCAAACCTCCATTACACATTCCACATAACAAAACATCTCTTTGATTAAGCAAATAAAAAAGTGAAAACGCTCCCACTTTCTAGCCATCAAAAAGCTGGAGCCTATCCCAGCAGGCACCGGGAGTGAGGCGTATTATTTCAGGCATACTCAGTCCTGGAGGTCTGCAGTGGTTGCAGGTTTTCACTATAACCAGTTTAATTAGAGCCTGTTTACTTACTAATTAACCAGCACTGTTTTTGGGCTTAGTTTGAGTTAACTCGCTTCTTAAGATTCTTAATTGCCTATTTTAGTTTCAGACTGTTGCATTTAGGTTTCATTTGGTGCCTGCTTTCTTAACCAGCCATCAGTTAATAATGAGGTACGAGTGAGAGAGGCTGTCCAGCTTACATGCTTCCATTTAAACCTGTGTACACGCATCATGAAGTACCTGTGTTAATAAAATGTTTTGAAATAAATGATTGAGAAGGAAAGGACCACAAAACATGGATAAAGTTCTCAGAATACCAAAAACATACAATTTATGTGTTGGAAGAATGAAAGCACTAACAAAGCACTATAAAAACGATTTAGATAGCAATATAAGTAACAAGCTGGTTAAGTTTGCAGATGATACCAAGATAGGTGGATTAGCAGATAATTTGGAATCCATTATACACTGCCTGGCCAAAAAGAAAAGTTGCCACCTGGATTTATCTAAGCAAATAGATACGAGCCTCCTATTGGATAATTACTGCATGGGCGATTATCTTTCAGCTGGCAACAAGTTATTTAACCCCAACTGGTGCAATGAGTTGCTTCTCATTTCTTAAACAACCATGTCGAAAGACACATCTCATGGTCGTGGAAAAGATGTTAGTCTGTTTGAGAAGGGTCAAATCATTGGCATGCATCAAGCAGAGAAAACATCTAAGGAGATTGCAGAAACTACTAAAATTAGGTTAAGAACTGTGCAACGCATTATTAAAAACTGGAAGGATAGTGGGGACCCACCATCTTCGAGGAAGAAATGTGGCCGGAAAAAAATCCTGAATGATCGTGATCTGCGATCACTTAAACGTTTGGTGAAATCAAATCGAAGAAAAACAACAGTAGAACTCAGGTCTGTGTTTAATAGTGAAAGTAAGAGCACAATGCGAAGGGAACTCAAGGGACTGGGACTGAACAGCTGTGTAGCCGTAAGAAAGCCACTAATCAGTGAGGCAAACCGGAAAAAAAGGCTTCAGTTTGCTAGGGAGCATAAAGATTGGACTCTGGAGCAATGGAAGAAGGTCATGTGGTCTGATGAGTCCAGATTTACCCAGATCCAGAGTGATGGGCACATCAGGGTAAGAAGAGAGGCAGATGAAGTGATGCACCCATCATGCCTAGTGCCTACTGTAGACTGTGATCTTGGTGAAAAATTAATGCAACACTGGATGGAACTAAATCTTGTGACATTGCAGAAGCTTATCGAAACAATACCACAGCGAATGCGTGCTGCAATCAAAGCTAAAGGCGGTCCAACGAAATATTAGAGTGTGTGACCTTTTTTTTTGGTGGCGACTTTTTTTTTTTGGCCAGGCAGTGTATCATTACTGAAGGACTTGGATAGCATACAGGCTTGTGCAGATGAAATTTAATGTCAGTAAATGTAAAGTATTACACATAGGAAGTAAAAATGTTAGGTTTGAATACACAATGGGCAGTCGGAAAATCGAGAGTACACCTTATGAGAAGGATTTAGGAGTCATCATGGACTCTAAGCTATTGACTTCCCGACAGTGTTCAGAAGCCATTAAGAAGGCTAAGAGAATGTCAGGTTATATAGCGCCTTGATGTGTGCAGAACAAGTCCAAGGAGGTTCTTATAATGCACTGGTGAGGCCTCATCTTGAGTACTGTGTGCAGTTTTGGTCTCATAGCAGCACTAGAGAAGGTCCAGAGAAGAGCGACAAGGCTGATTCCAGGGCTACAGGGGTTGAATTATGAGGAAAGATTAAAAGAGCTGAGCCTTTACAGTTTAAGCAAAAGAAGATTAAGAGGTGACCTGATTGAAGTGTTTAAAATTATGAAGGGAATCAGTACAGTGGATCGAGACGGTTATTTTAAAATGAGTTCATCAAGAACACGGGGACACAGTTGGAAACTTGATAAGGGTAAATTCCGCACAAACATTAGGAAGTTTTTCTTTACACAAGGAACGATAAACACTTGGAATAAGCTACCAAGTAGTATGGTAGACAATAAGACGTTGGGGACTTTCAAAACTCGACTTGATGTTTTTTTGGAAGAAATAAGTGGATAGGACTGGCGAGCTTTGTTGGGCTGAATGGCCTGTTCTTGTCTAGAGTGTTCTAAGCCATATAATCAAATACCAAGTTTCATTATCTGTTAAGCCCGGCTTTAAATTTCAATTACAACTTGCAGCCACTACGGATCTCCAGGACTATAAGAGCTACTGTAGCTCAACTTGCTGAAAAACTTATTGCTGGCCATGAGAGAAAGGTGTCAGAATGCACAGTGCATTACAGCTTGCTGCATATGGGGCTGCGTAGACACAGACCCGTCAGAGTGTCCATGCTGGCCTCTGTCATCCACCAAAAGTGCCTTCAATAGGCATGTGAGCGTCAGAACTGGACCATGGAGCAGCCTGGTCTGACAAGTCAAACTTTCTTTTAGGTCATGTGGATGGCTGGGTGCTTGTGCATTGTTTATATGGGGAAGTGATAGTAGCAGGATGCACTATGGGAAGAAGGCAAGCTGTCAGAGGCAGTGTGGTGCTCTGGGAAATGTTCTGCTGGGATACCTTGGGTCCTGGCATTTATGAGGATGTTACTTTGACATGTACCACCTACCTAAAGATTGTTACAGACCGCATACACCCCTTCATGACAACAGCATTCTCAACTGGCAGTCGCCTCTTTCAGAAGCATAATGTGCCCTGCCACACTGCAAACATTGTTCAGGATTGTTTTGAGGATTCAAGGTGTTGAACCAATCTGATCGAGCATCTGTGGGATGTGCTGTCCAGTCCAGTCCATGGAGGTCCCACTTCACAACATATAGGATTTAAAGGTTCTGCTGCTATGACCACCTTGGTGCCAGATACCACCTTACACCTTCAGAGGCCTTGTGGAGTCCACGCCTCGATGAGTTTTGGCAGCACGAGAGGGTCCAGCACAACATTTGGCAGGTTTTAATGTTGGGGCTGATTGGTGTATTTTACCAAATTTATAGTTAGAAGGAGAACAAACTATTAAACATAAGCAATACTTTATGTCATTTCAATTTCATTAACAGTTCTTGTGTAGTTTTTGTTAATTTCAAGGTGAGATTTGGTTTATATTGCAACTTTATATTACAAACAGTTTATTATAAATAACATAGCATATAATGCACAGTAAATATGTAGTAACTTGGTGTCATTCTGAACACATGCAATTATTTTTTATGGCTTGTCCATCCTCTCTTAACATAACTCTACCCATAGTTCCCATCACCTTTTAATCCTGAAATGGAATGATTAGGTTCAGATGATGGAACTTACCTGAGAGCACAGACGCCAGTGTTACAGCCCAAAAGTTTCATACTTCTGTGTTCAAATCCCGGCCTGGTCAGTGAGATGTTGACACTTTCTTGCAAGGTTTGTTTTTGGTTTTCACCGGGTACTTCCATTTCCTTTCACATCCCAAATAGATGCAGACTCAGTTGACTGATAACTCTAAACCTGGCCAATAAGACTGCATAGCTAAATGCACACAGTGATGGCGTATTATTCCATCCAACTTTGGTGCTTGTCTTGCACTTAGTCCTTTGGGTTCATCTCTCTCTCTGTTACCATGTATTCGACTAAATTTATTACAGAGCAGTTTAATAATTTTTGAAAAATATTTCATCATTATTCCGTTTAGCACCTGGATTATGAGCAGTTCAAAGCCAATCTTACCTTCATTGCCAGAGTGCTCTGGATGTAAATATACAGAATAGATTTGAATAGTTCCATTTTTTTTTCCAGGTTGCAGATACTGTATGTTTGTCAAAATGATTTAAGATGATAATAAATAATCTGAAATTTCTCTGATTGTTATGAACACGGTGCAAAAGGGCAGTTTAAAATGTATAGGAGCTGAAAGAACCTAAAGGAACAGACAAAATTAGGTGGCAAGCAAGGATTAATGACCATAGGAAAATCTGATTGTCAAATCAAATACACAACACCAAAGTCAGGCTATGTACACACCACTACATTTTCATTTAACAACGACATTCTTAAATGAAAACAATATCCATCCAGAATAGTACTTTTATATACAGTGATCCCTCGCTATATCGCGCTTCGCCTTTCGCGGCTTCACTCCATTGCGGATTTTATATGTAAGCATATTTAAATATATATCGCGAATTTTTTGCTGGTTTGCGGATTTCTGCGGACAATAGGTCTTTTAATTTCTGGTACATGCTTCCTCAGTTGGTTTGCCCAGTTGATTTCATACAAGGGACGCTATTGGCAGATGGCTGAGAAGCTACCCAACTTACTTTTCTGTCTCTCTCTCTTGCGCTGACTATCTGTGATCCTGACATAGGGGGTGTGAGCAGGGGGGCTGTTCGCACACCTAGACGATACGGACGCTTGTCTAAAAATGCTGAAAGATTATCTTCACGTTGCTACCTTCTGTGTGCAGCTGCTTCGTGAAGCGACATGCTGCACGGTGCTTCGCATACTTAAAAGCTCGAAGGGCACGTATTGATTTTTGCATGTTTGTTTTTCTCTCTCTCTCTCTCTCTCTCTCTCTGCTCCTGACGGAGGGGGTGTGAGCTGCCACCTTCAACAGCTTTGTGCCGCGGTGCTTCGCATACTTAAAAGCCAAACAGCCCTATTGATTTGTTTGCTTTCCTCTGTCTTTATGACAGTCTCTGCTCCTGACGCGCACTCCTTTGAAGAGGAAGATATGTTTGCATTCTTTTAATTGTGAGACAGAACTGTCATCTCTGTCTTGTCATGGAGCACAGTTTAAACTTTTGAAAAAGAGACAAATGTTTGTGTGCAGTGTTTGAATAACGTTCCTGTCACTCTACAACCTCCTGTGTTTCTGCGCAAATCTGTGACCCAAGCATGACAATATAAAAATAACCATATAAACATATGGTTTCTACTTCGCGGATTTTCTTATTTCGCGGGTGGCTCTGGAACGCAACCCCCGCGATAGAGGAGGGATTACTGTACTTTACAAAAGTACACTAAAACAACCAAAAACTCATATGATATAGCATTTCTGCTGCACTGGGCATGCACACATCGGTAGAAGAATCCTTAAAGGGTTGGTAATGCCACTGACCACTGGATTTATCACGAAAGTGTAGCACAAAACTGAGCAACACAACAAGCGCAATGAGAGCCAAAATCTCTATATCTGCTACATTAGCTTGTGACCAATCAGGGAATGAGACATTGTAATGAGCAGGATCCAGTCAGGGAAAAGCTTCATAATAAACGCAAACAAATTGGAACACAGACAGTCTGCATTTTGAAAACTCCATATTTTCACCCATTCACACTGCAGTGCCAAGCCAACATCTCTGGAGAATGTTTTCAAAAGCCTCCGTTTTCAGGGGTTCAAAACATTGGAGTAGTGTGGATTAAAGTCTAAAATAAAGACTAATAACTGTTTTAGTCAACTAAAATCTTAAAAATGTTCTGTTTTAATTGCCCCTAACTGCCAGTAAAAAAAGTCTTTATGACAGAAGAGATTCAAAGTGAGGATGATAGAGGCTGTGCACCACCATCTTAAATAGGTGACATATTTTACCAACTGACTGAAAACAAAAACAATGGATGTGATCATAAACAATAAGCACAAAATGATGGCATCCAAGAAAGCAAAGGTCATAGGATACAACTGAAACTATGTAATTTCCCATCAATCAAAAAAAAAAAAACAAAAAAAAACACAAACTTACATCAGCAAAATCCATCCATCCATTTTCCAACCCGCTGAATCCGAACACAGGGTCACGGGGATCTGCTGGAGCAAAATCCCAGCCAACACAGGGCACAAGGCAGGAACCAATCCTGGGCAGGGTGCCAACCCACCGCAGATCAGCAAAATGCTACTATATATATATATATATATATTGTAGCCACCGAAATATAAGGCGAGATCAAGCACAGATAAAACGCTTGCCAAAAGAAATCTCTCAGTCCAAAAGATCATTTTAAAATTATTTAGTGAAAGTTATAAGCAAATAATCCACACAAGAATAAGAAAAAGGTAGTTACACACGTAGAATAAAAGGCAAAAAAGGAAAAATTTATCTTCTCTAAACTTAGACTTTCTTGAGAAACTTTAGTTATTTCTGTACTTAAAAGTTCTTTACTAAAAGATTCTTAACTTTTTCTATACTTAAAGATTCTTAATTTCTTCTTCTGTACGCTTTAAACGTACGGCTCAACACTTAAATAAGTGCTGTTTTATGAGTTACTTTACACATTCAAGAGGCCCGTAGGCACGTGCACAGGCACAGTTCAAAACCATATGCCTTCTACACCTTACACATGGCAAGGCTGGTCACTAACTGAAGAATATCAAAGCAGATAGAAATGGCAAGAATATACCAATACTATTCTACTTATGGGGGTTATAGGAACCTCCCATAGATTATACATTGTCATCTTAATATAATATTTATGAATCTTATATAACTATGAAAATGGCTCTTACACACATATTATATATATATATATATACTGTATATATATATATACTGTATATATATATATATATATATATATATATATATATATATATATATATATATATGTATTATACATATACAGTGCATCCGGAAAGTATTCACAGCGCATCACTTTTTCCACATTTTGTTATGTTACAGCCTTATTCCAAAATTAATTAAATTCATTTTTTTCCTCAGAATTCTACACACAACACCCCATAATAACAACGTGAAAAAAGTTTACTTGAGGTTTTTGCAAATTTATTAAAAATAAAAAAACTGAGAAATCCCATGTACATAAGTATTCACAGCCTTTGCTCAATACTTTGTCGATGCACATTTGGCAGCAATTACAGCCTCAAGTCTTTTTGAATATGATGCCACAAGCTTGGCACACCTATCCTTGGCCAGTTTCGCCCATTCCTCTTTGCAGCACCTTTCAAGCTCCATCAGGTTGGATGGGAAGCGGCGGTGCACAGCCATTTTAAGATCTCTCCAGAGATGTTCAGTCAGATTCAAGTCTGGGCTCTGGCTGGGCCACTCAAGGACATTCACAGAGTTGTCCTGAAGCCACTCCTTTGATATCTTGGCTGTGTGGTTAGGGTCGTTGTCCTGCTGAAAGATGAACCGTCGCCCCAGTCTGAGGTCAAGAGCGCTCTGGAGAAGGTTTTCATCCAGGATGTCTCTGTACATTGCTGCAGTCATCTTTCCCTTTATCCTGACTAGTCTCCCAGTCCCTGCCACTGAAAAACATCCTCACAGCATGATGCTGCCACCACCATGCTTCACTGTAGGGATGGTATTGGCCTGGTGATGAGCATGCCTGGTTTCCTACAAACATGAGTTCAATCTTTGTCTCATCAGACCAGAGAATTTTCTTTCTCATGGTCTGAGAGTCCTTCAGGTGCCTTTTGGCAAACTCCAGGCGGGCTGCCATGTGCCTTTTACTAAAGAGTGGCTTCCGTCTGGCCACTCTACCATACAGGCCTGATTGGTGGATTGCTGCAGAGATGGTTGTCCTTCTGGAAGGATCTCCTCTCTTCACAGAGGACCTCTGGAGCTCTAACAGAGTGACCATCGGGTTCTTGGTTACCTCACTGACTAAGGCTCTTCTCCCCCGATGGCTCAGTTTAGATGGCCGGCCAGCTCTAGGAAGAGTCTTGGTGGTTTTGAACTTCTTCCACTTACGGATGATGGAGGCCACTGTGCTCATTGGGACCTTCAAAGCAGCAGAAATTTTTCTGTAACCTTCCCCAGATTTGTGCCTCGAGACAATCCTGTCTCGGAGGTCTACAGACAATTCCTTTGACTTCATGCTTGGTTTGTGCTCTGACATGAACTGTCAACTGTGGGACCTTATATAGACAGGTGTGTGCCTTTCCAAATCATGTCCAATCAATTGAATTTACCACAGGTGGACTCCAATGAAGCTGCAGAAACATCTCAAGGATGATCAGGGGAAACAGGATGCACCTGAGGTCAAAGGCTGTGAATACTTATGTACATGTGCTTTCTCAGTTTTTTTATTTTTAATAAATTTGCAAAAATCTCAAGTAGACTTTTTTCATGTTGTCATTATGGGGTGTTGTGTGTAGAATTCTGAGGAAAATAATGAATTGAATCCATTTTGGAATAAGGCTGTAACATAAGAAAATGTGGAAAAAGTGATGCGCTGTGAATACTTTCCAGATGCACTGTATATATATATAAAATGCTCGACTAAGAAAGGAGTCAGGAACTTCCAGGAAGCATTCAGTAAATCCCGAGAACACACAGGAACATTTTTTTTTATAAATTCCAGCCTTAATGAAGTAATTTTAATTATCATTTTAGTTATAGCCAGCAAAGATTAAGGTCTCAAGAGGTACACTGTTGCAGGTTCAGTTTCAGATCTGGCTGTCTTTGCCCAGTTGACCAGAATGGCCTCTCAGGATTGAGTTTTTGCACCTATGGTGGCTCACTACAAAACCGAGGATCCTCTTTGAGTGTGTGTGCCATTGTGTGCCTCTTCAGAGAGCTGTAACCAGCAGGAGCAGTTCTTCTTGGACTTGTGATTGTAATTCAGGTTCTTCTGTTGGACCTCAAGAGTCATGACCTGAGTGATATACATATGGCTTGTTCCTGACAAAAAAAAAGAGAAGAACAGGTTCTGAGACTTCCAGGGAACTTACATCCTTACCTAAATGTGTTTTCTATTTGCTTCTGGAGGTTCCATCAATAGATGGTAGTGCAAACTATGACAAGGATTCACACACCCACCAATTTCATATACTGTACATACACTTTCATGGTCTGGACACACACAAACATCGCTTTTAATTAGAAGGTATTTCTGCAAATCTACGATCATCGTTAAGACAAGAACTGTCAAAGTTTCCTGGAATAGGAAGCCATGGATCATCAAGGATATGATTTTCAGTAAAATTAGGAAATTGAGGTAGAAGAAACAAAGGGTTAACAGATCAATTAAACAAAGTAAAGTATTGTACAAGGAAAAATTAAGAGGTGGCTTAATGATATCAATCAAAAAGCAGACCTGGAAGGGTCTGAAAAATATCAGAAGACTGTATTCTAAAAAACGTGTGACATTCTCAATAGAAAAGACCACAAGCTCTTAACTGATGAACTCAACAACCATTTTACAAGATTAGAAATCAATGATTTCAGCATCCAAAATGTACAACTAAGGGAGGAGCTCTGTAAAATTACCAGACATTTTTCTGCAATAGGGGTCAGCGTAACTAACGTAGGGAAATCTTTGAAGCAGTTGGGCCAGGAGGCATATCAGGTGGGCTCCTGAAGTTCTAATTCAAGCAACTCTTTACACTGAACCTGAGCTGTGGAAACATCATTATCCCAGTTCCCAATGTTTCAAGGCCAAGAAGACTGAATGACCATAAGCCAGTGGTGCTCCATTCTATTCCAATGAAATGGTTTGAACATTTGGTGAAAAAACATTTGAATGACAGAGGCTTAGTTCATCTATCATCCATCCAACCATCTTCCTAAGATGCTTATCCAGGGTATTCTTGCACTGAGCTAGAGCCAATGTCCTGTCAAGATGACCACCAATTTGCTTGCTGTGCCAACAAAAGTGTAGAAGATGCTCTGCTGCACAATTTCTGGATTTGTCTTCAGCATTCACTACTATCCAGCCTCACGTACAGACTGAGAAGCAGAACAATATAAATGTTAACCCATTATCACATCATGGATTCATGACTTTTAACTGTTATGTATGTTTGCTTATGTGTATTATTGTTGTTATTTGTCATTCTTAGAGATTATTAATAGATGATCCTTGCAAACCTGAGCTTTTATTTCAGTTAACTTTTCTCCCCACCAGTAAGACACTCAGCAGTTTCTTTCTGCCATGTCACTTTGTTGATCGCTTTTCTGAATTTGGTGTGAACTCAAATGCTTTCACCTTCCAGGACATATCAGCTCATGGGTTTTCAAGTAAGACCAAGATCAAGGTTCTAGCTCCAGCAGGTTGCATCACTGCATTTACTTGACAGTCACCAGATGCTACAGCTGTCATTCTTCTTCATATTATGTAATCATCTTCCACAGTTTGCTTCACACTCAACAGAAATCACTGATCTTCTTTTTTTTCTGCCATGGCACCTTCTTAAATAATTTGTTGTAAGAAACACATGAACCCTCAGTTGCATGCCTTTCTCTGTGTTTGTGTATCCTGCACTTGATGCACGCAGTTCTTTGTCTTTTCGTCAACCTCTGCAATTTGCTTCATGATCAGCAGATGTAAATGGTCTTCTTTTTCTTTCTGCCATGTCACTTTGCCCATCACTTTGCTGTAAGAACACCATGAGTGCAGGTCAGTGTCTCCAGTTTTCCGCCACCTTCATTTTTTTGAAATACTAGTATGTATCAGGTCATAAGTGTCGTGAACAAGGAGTACCAAAACATTTCCAATAATGCCCACTAGGAGGAGGACAACACTGTCAAAATCCCCAGCTAGACACAAAAAGGGCCTTGTAGAATATTAATGAAATAAAGATTAGTTCTTCACAAAGTAATACAGTTCACAATTACACAGAAGCTCTGATGAGCACAAAGGCAAACTGGAGTTGCCACACAATACTGTAATCCAGAAATGTAGTCCAACACAGAGCCAGAGGCGGCCTTAGGGGTGTGCGGGGCCTAGGGCTGACCAACACCACATGGGGCCAGTTATGACAAACGCTGTTACCGTTATGTGTGGACTGCATAAACTTGTGTGCGAATTTAATAAAAATAATGTTAACATACACCAAATTTTTTCATTACAGTATTCCGCTAAATTTTTGCAAGATATCACATGGACTTTATTAAAATATAACGATATAACCTATTAAAAAAGTGCACCATGATCTCTTCCACTCATGGCGTCGACAGCGATACAACTAAACCAGTAATAAAACGTTGCTGTGCGTTCCACTACCAGACACTTCCCGCACTATTTCAACTAGGCCTACTGTAGCAAAACTGAACCAAAGACTCGACTAATAAATGATGGACACGAACGAGTCATAAGTGACAAGCCATCAAGTTAAAACAGAAGCCAACCCAGCGACTAATGGGCTACACGTATTTTAGGAAGGGATTAGACTTTCTGTCTGAAGTTTAGTCTTCAACAAGTGAAATGCCTGCTCAATTGGGTTAAGATCAGGTGACTGACTTGGACATTCAAGAATTTTGCACTTCTATGCTTTAATAAACTCCTGGGTTGCTTTGGCTGTATGTTTTGGGTCATTGTCCATCTGTATCATGAAACGCCGCCCAATCAATTTGACTGCATTTAGCTGGATTTGAGCAGACAGTATGTCTCTGAACACCTCAGAATTCATTCGGCTGCTTCTGTCCTGTGTCACATCATCAATAAACGCTAGTGTCCCAGTGCCACTGGCAGCCATGCACGCCCAAGCCATCACACTGCCTCCACCGTGTTTTGCAGATGATGTGGTATGCTTTGGTCAATGAGCTGTTCCACACCTTCTCCATACTTTTTTCTTGCCATCATTCTGGTAGAGGTTGATCTTGGTTTCATCTGTCCAAAGAATGTGTTTCCAGAACTGTGTTGGCTTTTTTAGATGTTCTTTAGCAAAGTCCAATCTAGCCTTTCTATTCTTGAGGCTTATGAGTGGCTTGCACCTTGCAGTGCACCCTCTGTATTTACATTCATGCAGTCTTCTCTTTATGGTAGACTTGGATATCGATACGCTTACCCCCTGGAGAGTGTTGTTCACTTGGTTGGCTGTTGTGAAGGGGTTTCTCTTCACCATGGAAATGATTCTGCGATCATCCACCACTGTTGTCTTCCGTGGACGTCCAGGTCTTTTTGCGTTGCTGAGTTCACCAGTGCTTGCTTTCCTTCTCAGGATGTACCAAACTGTAGATTTTGCCACTCGTAATATCGTAGCAATTTCTCGGATGGGTTTTTTCTGTTTTCGCAGCTTAAGGATGGCTTCTTTCACCTGCATGGAGAGCTCCTTTGACTGCATGTTGTCTGTTCACAGCAAAATCTTCCACATGCAAGCACCACACCTCAAATCAACTCCAGGCCTTTTATCTTCTTAATTGATAATGACATAACGATGGACTTGCCCACACCTGCCCATGAAATAGCCTTTGAGTCAATTGTCCAATTACTTTTGAGCCCCTGAAATGAAGGGATTGTGTTAAAAAATGCTTTAGTTGCCTCACATTTTTATGCAATCGTTTTGTTCACCCCACTGAATTAAAACTGAAAGTCTGCACTTCAACTGCATCTGAGTTGTTTCATTTAAAATTCATTGTGGTAATGTACAGAACCAAAATTAGAAAAAAGTTGTCTCTCTCCAAATATTTATGGACCTAACTGTATATACTAGAGAATATAACTTGACAAATCCACTCAAACAGGACACCCAGAACTCAAAAGCGGGGCCCCCTTAGGCGTGGGACCTGAGGCAGTCACCCCCAAATGCCACTCTTGCACAGAACATGAAGTTCAAAATCCCAATAAGTCAAGAATGCACAGAATTTACCAAACTTCCAGAGCGCATTCATAATGAACTGCCAATAATTATGGGAGATCCAGATTTATATGGCAGAGGGATGTTTCTGGCAGTGATTGGCAGGTGGCCCAGCTTCTTGCAGGCCCACCCACAAAACACATGGAACATCACCAAGGCATGGAACACAAACCATATAGCAAGCAAAAGAAACATTAACATAAATAAAACAAGGATTTAAACCTTGTGGCAGTGCCGGTTGGCTCCATGCTACCAGTTGCATCCCGAGAGCCTCTTGAACCCTCTACCGCCAATAATGTACACGAGGATGAACCAGTGGATGAGGACACAACACACATATAGCAAGGGGTAGGTGTTTAAGTGCTCTAGTGCTTTTATTAAAATATCACAAAACAGAACAACATTCAAGAAGTGCAGTGTTCAAAATGTTCAATAAATAAATAATCTGTAAAATCAAAATGAAACAGAAGGCTAAAAACAAATAAATAATCCATTAAAATCAAAGTTTAAAACCAGAGACAATCCACAAAACTTTGAGCCTGCCAATTAAACCTGCCGCCTTCTCCCATTTATCCTGTTCGGACCTCGCAGGAGGGGAAAGATGCCGACTGACAGATGCATTCAATCTTCATATCCTGGCTCCATTCCCTGCTGCCCTTCCATCGGCGTTGGTGGGGCTACCTGTCAAGCCACACACACCCCTCCCGCTGCTCACACTTGACCCTCCGTCAATCAGGCCGCTCCTACTCCCCTGCAATCACTCAGTAGGAGCGCCCTTTCTTTATCTTCAGGCTGCTGCAGCCATGAAGCTCACTCCCGACCACCTGCCTCTTGTTCCCTGCAGGACAGGCACTCACTCTCTCTCTTCACGTCTCACATATTAATCAAATCACAAGGACAGCATTTTTTCACTTAAGGAATATAGCAAAAAATTAGATCCCTTATAAATTTTCAAGATGCTGAAAAATGAATTCACATTTTTGTGAATAGTCAACTAGATTATTGTAACGCACTCCTGTCAGGACTTCCTAAGAAAGACATCAATTGATTACAACAAGTGCAGAATGGAGCTGCCAGAATCTTAACTAGGACAAGAAAATCCGAGCACATCTCTCCTGTTTTGATGTCACTACACTGGTTACCTGTGTCATTTAGAATTGACTTTAAAATACTGCTAATAGTTTACAAAGCCTTAAATGGGAAAATTGCATGGGAGTTCGCCCAACCAGTCTACATGTGTTTTGTGGACTTGGAAAAGGCGTTCGACCGTGTCCCTCAGGGAATCCTGTGGGGGGTACTCCGAGAGTACGGGGTACCGGCCCCCCTGATAAGGGCTGTTTGGTCCCTGTATGATCGGTGCCAGAGCTTGGTCCGCATTGCCGGCAGTAAGTCGAACCCGTTTCCAGTGAGAGTTGGACTCCGCCAGGGCTGCCCTTTGTCACCAATTCTGTTCATAACTTTTATGGACAGAATTTCTAGGCGCAACCAGGGCGTTGAGGGGGTCCGGTTTGGTGGACTCAGGATTGGGTCACTGCTTTTTGCAGATGATGTTGTCCTGTTTGCTTCATCAGGCCGTGATCTTCAGCTCTTTCTGGATCGGTTCGCAGCTGAGTGTGAAGCGGCTGGGATGGGAATCAGCACCTCCAAATCCAAGACCATGGTCTTCAGCCGGAAAAGGGTGGAGTGCCCTCTCAGGGTTGGTAGCGAGATCCTTCCTCAAGTGGAGGAGTTCAGGTATCTCGGGGTCTTGTTCACAAGTGAGGGAAGAAGGAGCGCGAGATCGACAGGCGGATCGGTGCGGCATCCACAGTAATGCGGGCGCTGCATTGGTCTGTCGTGGTGAAAAAGGAGCTGAGCCATAAGGCAAAGCTCTCAATTTACCGGTCGATCTATGTTCCTACCCTCACCTATGGTCATGAGCTATGGGTAGTGACCGAAAGAACGAGATCGCGAATACAAGCGGCTGAAATGAGTTTCCTCCGCAGGGTGTCTGGGCTTTCCCTTAAAGATAGGGTGAGAAGCTCAGTCATCTGGGAGGGGCTCAGAGTAGAGCCGCTGCTCCTCCGCATCGAGAGGAGTCAGATGAGGTGGCTCGGGCATCTGATCAGGATGCCTCCTGGACGCCTCCCTGGTGAGGTGTTCCGGGCACGTCCAACCGGGAGGAGGCCCCGGGGAAGACCCAGGACACGCTGGAGGGACTATGTCTCCCGGCTGGCCTGGGAACGCCTCGGGATTCTCCCGGAAGAGCTAGAAGAAGTGGCCGGGGAGAGGGAAGTCTGGGCATCTCTGCTCAAGCTGCTGCCCCCGCGACCCAACCTCGGATAAGCGGAAGAGGATGGATGGATGTATGGATGGATAAATAATCTGCTCCATCCTATATTTCAGAATGTCTTACACTCCAAATCGTAACCTTAGATCTTCAAATGAGGGTCTGCTTATAATTCCAAGAGCCAAACTTAAAAGAAGTGGTGAGGCGGTCTTCTGCTGCTATGCACCTAAAATCTGGAACAGCTTACCAATAGAAATTTGCCAACACTTTAAAAAAACTGCTGAAAAGCCATTATTTTAACATGGCTTTCTTATAGCTTCATTTTAGTGTAACCCTGATATTCTGTATATGCATTTAATTATCTTTTTTTTTCATGGCTCCACTAAGGCCTATTTTCTCTGTTGTTCTTTTTACGGATTACTGATCAAAGCACCGTGCAGTCCCTACATTGGCGGATTGAAGGCCAGATGTCCACATGATCATCATCATCATCTGCTTCTTCCATGTGAAGCCTGAAAACCATGAGGACTGATTGAGGTCATTCAGGTAGAATGTCCAGTGGGGGCTGAGGAGGTCTCATGGCCTCTGAACCCCTGCAGATTTTTTTTTTCTACAGCCTTCTGGAGTTTTTTTTTTTTCTTTCGTACTGGTTATCAGACCTTACTTTATTCTTTGTTACTTAGTATTGCTTAATCTTATTTTATATTTTTTCTTTTTTATTACTTCATCTTGTAAAGCACTTTGAGCTGCATCATTTTTTTGAAAATGTGCTATAGAAAGAAATGTTGTTGTTGTTGTTGTCTCTGTCTTCTCTCCATTTAGCCTCTGTCTCTCGCTTGTCTTTCTCTCGCTGGCCAGGCTAATTTACCTCCTTTCGACTTCTCTTTCGGATTCTCTGCTGCCCCCTTCTTACTGTACCAGCTCCCTTTTTATCTGCTTCTGTCGGTGCAGTGCTTTGATCGCAAACTGCAGAAAGCCAATGAAGCAACTGAGACAGACCGCAGCCTCACGTGCAGGTGTGTCACTCCTCAATTACCTCACCAACTTCCTGCAGCTGCACGAACACGCACACCCACGGAGATCGAGCCAGCCATTCCATTATTTATTTTTTAAAAATCGGCCACCTTTTTCTGAGCCGCGGACCCCTATACCACAAACCCCAGTTGAAATATAACAATAAGTTTTTCGATCAACACCAAAATTAAGGATCTGGCCCTAGAAATTCACAAGTTATCACGTGACAGACAGACAGACCGTAGCATTTTATATACGAGGTGAGACACAAAAATAACCGGACTGGGCTTGGGGCTTTCCTGAAAAACCATCTGGAGGTCAGCCGGATGTGAATCATAGAGCTATATCCTCTCCTACACACCCTCTCAAAACCGCCAACAGGCTAGGTATATCCTGTGAATGGCCCAGTCCGTATTTGCACAACAATCGCTACACAAGTTGCCGCGATAACATTGAATGAAGAAATCGAACAGCGAATCAACATCAAATTTGTTGCGAATTTTCTCTCTTTTTTCCGTAAAGCAGTTTTTGACTGACAGAAACATTCCTGTCCTTGATCATCCTCCCTATTCGCCCGATTTAGCTTCCTGTGATTTTTACTTGTTCCTGAAAATCAAAAGTGACCTGAAAGGATGGTTCAATGGATGAAGTGAAGACAGAAATGGAAAGCCTGTTGAAGAGCCTCAATCAAGAAGACTTCCAGCACTGTTTCAATCAATGGAAGATACACATGGAGCGGTGTAGAGATCGGGAGCGGGAGTACATAGAAGGTGACAATGTTTAGAATGCTGTGATTCATCAATAAATATTTTTTTTTTACCAATCCGGTTATTTTTTTGTCTCGTATACAGAGAGAGACTTGCGTATATTTGGAGTTGTTCTGCCAGCTCCCCATTTTAGGGCCTACTTTGGCCGAAGCCAGCAGGGTAGTATTTGGGGCTTGACAGGTCAGTTAGCTTGTTTTCTAAGGCCTCACATCTACTCTTGTTAAGACTACACATCATGACATTAACCTTTGTGTGTGTGTTTTTTTTTTTTTTTTTTTTTTCTGGTTTTGGAAACAGCTGTAAAGGTAAATTTTATGATTTTTGTGTAAACATGACTAAATAAGAATTTTGAATCTTAATTTCTGCTTTCTATGACTTTTAAATATCACTGAAATACTAAGTTGGCTCAGATAAAAAATGTCAGATAAAAATGACTGCAATCTGTCTTTGAAAAATGTGTGCTTGAGCTGCACAGAATGCAAGATGAATCACTGACACCGCTGGATGTTTGCGGTGCTGTGGCATGTGTGTGGAATTGTTCCTCCACTTGTTTGATTTTAAGATTGAATCAGTTTTACAATTCATCTTGACAGATACTAGAAGGCTTGCGGCTTTTTGCAAATTGTACTTTTTCATACGCATTATCGCAAAGCCTTCAAATTGATCTTTCGTTTTCTCTGATGTGAGACTTCTCATAGAAATCCGTCCGAGTATTTCAGGATCTGGGGTGTCCCGGCCTGTTTGCACATTGGCCCTACTGATGTTTTGGGGCCTTTTCTTCTTCTCCTTGTCTACAGTGGATTCTGAAAGTACAAGTAAGCCCGCGATTCGCTAGCGAATCGGAAATCCAAGAATGGCAATCAGTTTCTGTTCCGTCCGATATCTGGATGGATGACATATCATGGAGGGTGGGTGCGTCTGGGTAAATGTCATTGAATTCAATACGCATATCTGTACTAAAGCGGTTTCGTTTTGTGGAGACGTGATTCTGTTGCCTTTGCTGACACCGACTGCTGGGATCTATATTACTGGCACAGTGGATTAGAGCAAGTGTAGTGAACAGGTTGTGTTGTTTGGGCGCCACCTACTGACTCTGGGAAGCCGCTGCGTTTGACTCTGGGGCGTGCGCCACGGTGCAATATGCGCCTCGGTGGGAAGCCGCTGCCTGGTGAAATATCATGGAGAGTATATGCAGTGGTGTGGGCGGTCGCGTCCGGGCGGCTGTACAACCTGGCGTGCACGCTTTACCTCAGGTGTAGTTCACAGGTCGTAGGCATGATAAAGTTTCCATTTAATTCACTAACCCTATTTGAACTAAAGAGGTTTCTTTGTGTGGATGCCTTCGTTGATTGTTTGTATCCATGACTGTACAGGTTGTGTTGTCTGGGCGCCACCTACTGACTCTGGGAAGCCGCCACGTTTTGGGAAGCCGCTGTGTTTGACTCTGGGGCGGGCACCACGGCGCAGCACATTGTGTTATTTGGGCGCCACCTACTGACTCTGGGAAGCCGCTGCGTTTGACTCTGGGGTGGGTGCCGCTGCGTTTTGGGAAGCCGCTGCGTTTGACTGTGGACTCTGGGGCGGGCGCCAAGGCCGCAGAGCGCATGCGCCTCGGTGCATCCGCCGTGCATAAATTAACTGTAGTTTAGTAAGACAGATTCAGATGACTTCACTTTCTATTGTGTTGTAGATTTCATTTTAAATAGATATAGTTGTCATTTTTGCCCATCAATGTACACTCAATAACCTATAATGACAAAGTCATGTCATTTTCTAACTTGCCTAATCCAGATCAGGGTCATGCGTCTGGGGGGTTGGGTTCTAGAGCCTATCCCAACTAGCATAGGGTGCAAGGCAGGACCCTCATAGGGCAACAGTCCAATGCAGGGCGAACACACACACACACAGGCCAATTTAGTGTTTCCATAGTCTTTGGACTATGGGTGGAAGCTGGAGCACCTGGAGGAAACCCATGCAGACACAGGGAGAACATGCAAACTCCACACAGGGAGGCCCCAGGATGTAAACCCAAGTCCACTTACTGTGAGGCAGCAGCGCTACCACTGCACCACCATGCCGCCAAACCCCCCCCCCCCCCTCCCATAATGATAAAGGGAATACTTATTTTCAGGTTTGCAAATTTGATAAAATTCAAGACTGAAATCTCTCATTCATATAAATATTTGGACCCTTCATTCAGTACTTTGTAGAAGCCCCTTTGACAGCAATACCAGCTTCTGCTCTTCATGGATAAGCCTCTACAGGGTTTACACACCTACATTTGGGCAGTTTATCCCATTCTTCCTGGCAGATCCACACAAGTTCCATTAGATTTAATGGGAAGCCTCTGTAAACTGCCATCTGCAGGTCTCTCCACAGATGTTCTATGGAGTTTAAGTCTGGGCTACTCAAGAACAGTCAGAGACTTCTCCAAGAGACACTCCAGCATGTCTTACTGTATACTACGGGTCATTGTCATGCCAAAAGGTGAAACGTCATCCCAGTCTGAGGTCATGTACATTCTGGAGAAGGTTTTCTGTAAGGTCCTCTCTGTATTTGACTGCACTCATCCTTATCCCTTCTCCAGTCTCAGCAAAGGACAATGCACTCATCCTTATCCCATTTCTGAAGTTATGAGTGTTCCCAGGAGCAGAGTAGTCTCAATAATTGTGAAATGGAAGAAGTTTGGAAGCACCAGGACTCTTCCTAGAGTTTCAGTTATGGAGACAACAAAGAACTCCATGATCACTTTAACGGAGCATCAGATGTCCTCTGCTGAGATGGGAGAAGCTGTCAGAAAGATGATGGTCTCAGCAGCACTCTATTAATCAGATGTTCTTGGTAGAGTGGCTAGAAGTAACCAGTTTTAAGTAAGAGGCAAATGACAATTCAAAGGACAATGAGAGCCTGAGGATAAAAGATTCTCTGGTCTGATGACACAAAAATTGAACTCTTTGGACAAAACTATGTCTGACGAAGACCAGGCAGTGCTTATCACCTGCCTAATACCATCCCTGTGGTAAAGCATGGTGGTGGCAGCATCATGCTAAGGAGGGCTTCTCACAGCAGGGACAGGGAGACTGGACAGAATTGGGATAAGGATGAGTGCAGTCAAATGCAGAGAGGAGGACCTTGCAGAAAACCTGCTCTAGAACATGCATGACCTCAGACTGGGATGACTGTTCACCTTTCTGCATGACAAAGACCCATAGTATACAGTAAGACATGCTGGAGTGTCTCCAGGAGAAGTCTCTGACTGGCCTTGAGTAGCCCAGAAGATCCCATTGCCCTGATCTATCAGCACAGTCTGATCACGAAGTTCCTGGACTTCAAAGCTTGGTCTTTGTCCTGTCATGCATTGTGAATTGTGGGACCTTGTATACACGGCTGTGTCCCTTTCTAAGTGATGTCCAATTAATTCAGTTTACCGCAAATGGGCTCCAATAAAGTTCTGAGCACATCTCAAGGAGAATTTAAACAAACAGGATGCACTGGACCACAATTTGGAGTGCCATAGCAAAGGGTCTGAATAATAATAATAATAATAATAAATTTTATTTATGTTGCACTTTATATTTTAGCAATTCCAAAGTGCTACAGGGTAAAAATAGAATAATAAAAACAGAAGAATCTATAAAATACTTTAACAAAATGTCTTTCTAAAAAGATGAGTTTTTAGGTTTCGCTTAAAGGCCTCACTCGGCTGTGGGGCTCTCAGGTAATCAGGGAGGGCATTCCACAGCCTCGGTGCCATAGATGAAAACGCCCGGTCACCCATGCTGCTGAGCTTAGTTCTGGGGACTTGAAGGGTGTTAGTGAGTACAGAGCGGAGGGAACATAAGGAGTTATGGGGGGTAAGGA
The DNA here is from genome assembly GCF_900747795.2 of Erpetoichthys calabaricus. Lineage (NCBI taxonomy): Eukaryota > Metazoa > Chordata > Cladistia > Polypteriformes > Polypteridae > Erpetoichthys > Erpetoichthys calabaricus. The sequence goes on from NC_041397.2 coordinate 21,819,847, forward strand.
GTTCCTGTAGATAAAGAGGGGCATGTCCATAAATGCACTGATGGGCAAGAAGGGAGACCTTGTACTCTATTCTGAATGAAACAGGGAGCCAGTGAAGGGTTTTCAGAATGGGGGTGATGTGATCATACTTTCGCACCCTCATCAGGATCCTGGCAGCGCTGTTCTGAATATACTGGAGTCTCTGGATACTCTTGCCAGGAATCCCGATGAGGAGCGCATTACAGTAATCCAGCCTGGAAGAGACAAAGGCATGGACGAGCTTCTCTGCATCTGCCAGGGTGAGTAAGTTTGGCGATGTTCTTGAGATGGTAAAAAGATGACTTACAGAGATATTTGACGTGGGTGTCAAAAGTAATTTAGGAGTCCATTTTAACACCCAAATTAGTAACAGATGTAGAAAGAGAAATATTTTAGCCAAAGAAAGTAATACTGGTGATGGTAGAAGAGCGGAGATGATGTGATGTGCCAACTAAGATGGCTTCTGTTTTGGATCTATTCAGCTGAAGAAAATTGAGCCTCACCCATGCCTTTATCTCCTCCAGGCAGGTATTCAATGTAGATGTTGGCAGAGGAGCAGTAGAGGAGGTGGGAGTAGTCCTGAGGTAAAGCTGAGTGTCATCGGCATAGCAATGGAAAGATAAACCATGTCTGCTAATGACAATTCCAAGGGGGAGCATGTAGATGGTAAAAAGGATAGGGCCCAGCACAGAGCCCTATGGAACACCACAGGTGACGTTGTGGGTGTGGGACTTTGCGCTGCCAAGGGTGACATGCTCAGTTCTGCCAGTCAGGTATGATGTAAACCAATTTAGAACATTTCCTGAGAGTCCAATAGTGTATTGCAGGCGGTGAAGAAGGATGTTATGGTCTATTGTGTCAAAAGCAGCTGTCAAGTCAAGGAGGATAAGTAGTGAAGGAGAACCAGTATCTGCCGTCATCAGAAGATCATTGGTGACCCTGGCCAGGGCTGTTTCGGTGCTACGGCAAGGGTGAAAACCAGACTGAAATCCGTAAAATCCACGGCAGACGATAAAACAGTACAAGAAAGCTTTCAGAAAAAATACGAAACTTTCTAATGAAAACTAAAAGAAAAATAGTAAATTAGTAATATTAGTATAATATAAATAATAGTAAAAACATTAAACTCAAACTCAGAGTCAGAGGGAGAAGCGGCGAACAATCAACGCCAGCGTCCTCTCACCTCCACCTACTTTTAGGAGTGAGAGATTTCAGTTTTTGATTTTCAATAAATTTGCAAGCCTTTCTGAAAACATGCGGCATTAGTCATTTCTTGACTTCTCATTAGTTTGAGTGTGAAGTTTAGGAAAATATACGTCAGTCGCTCATTCTTGAACCTGCTTAACCCAAGGCAGAGTGCACATGGGCCGGGGCCTATCCTGACAGTGCTGTGTGTAAAGCAGGAGACAGCCCTGTGCAGGGCCCAGTCATGCACACACACACAAACACACATATGCACCCAGACTGACACCAGGTAATCTGATCTGCGCATTTTTGAGGATATTTGAGGAAGCAAATCCACACACACAGAGATGGGAGGAAGTTCAGACTCCACACAGACAACATTTTTGGCGTATGATTTGATCCCAGGACACTAGATCCAAGAAGCAACAGCAACTCTGTGCTCTGTAAATGGGGAGCGCACTACATAAAAAATGAAGTTCACTGTACTTTATTCAACCTTTTTTAGTTGTGTCACAAACAAACTCTTGACAGTGAACAGACAAAGGACTCTGAGACTTCATAACAATCCGGCTGCCGAACATCTCGTGTGTTTATGTCATTCAGCAATGTGCGGACCTTGTCAAACATTCACTGAGAAGATCTGTTAATGACAAGCCTTTCTTTCATAAGTGCATTCTTATGTTGAAATAAAGCTTTATGTGTAAGTTACATTAATCATTGTCTTTTTTTTTTATTTAGCTGAGTAAAGAATGAGTAGAAAAAAGCATCTAAAAGATTGAATAGCACGGCTCTGTCACTTGTCATGTTCTCCAGTAGTGTTTGGGGTGAATGTGTAAGATGCTTTCTGAGGTTTACTTCCTACTGGCATAGGAAAAAGAAGATGGCTGCCTTTTTGTGTAATTTGAGATCTTAACAACTTCTCACTTGTCTCCCAGCCTCTGGATCGACAATACAATTCCAATTTACTACAGAAAGGAAAATTTGTCTGGTCGACCACATTGTCTTCAGTTACAGGGTACAATGTCAGCCTCTCTTATGAATCAACTCAAACTCAAGCACATCACAGTTCCTTCATTACCAAACTACAGAATGATGGATTCATCAACGGATTGCCTAATTGATCAATACATCCCAAGCATGATTAATTAAAACTATTTAACTTCCACACTGACACAGTAAGCCTATTTTTTATATTTGCATTTACTAGAACATCAGAAGAAATGTAACGAGAACTGGCCACTAGGCCCAAAAAGCTTTGCATCCTATTCATCACGATTGTCCAAAAACACATCAAGTCAACACTTAAAGCTCCCTAAACTCCTATTTTCCAATCCACTACTTGGTAATTTATTCCATGGGTTGCTGCTGCATTGCCAGAAGAAAAACTTTCTAACATTTGTGTGAAACAGTGGTGGGTGATGCCCATATGGAGCCCCCAGTGTGCCCCAGCCCCTTTACTTACCAAAATGGTTCCCCTTCGGTACCCATAGCATAGTTTCAGTATCATTAGACTTCATTAGACGACTTCACCCCACCCTTGGTGCCCTGAGTGCGCCTTCTTTTAGTTACATAAATGGCACACCTCGGTGTCCATAGTGCACTTTCAGTACTATTAGACTTTGCGGACCTTGAGAGGGTTTGTCCCCCTTGTTGACTGGAGCATGTCCTGCTTGTGTTACATAAACAGTGCCCTTCAGTGTTCATAGTGTGCTGTGAGTATTATTAGACTCTCCTTGGTGTCTGCAGAGCGCACCCCTTTAGTTACTAAAACAGTGCCCCTCAGTATCCATAGCATGCTTTTAATGTTATTATACTTTATGGACTGGGGGTTTGGTGTTGGTCCCCCTAGGTGTCTGGAGCATATGCCACTTGAGTTACATAAACGACACCGCTTGGTGTTCGTAGTGTGCTCTCAGTATAACAAGATTTTGAGGACTTCTTCCCCCTCAGTGTCCGGAGTGGGCGACCCTTTAGTTACCTAAACAGTGCCCCTCAGTGTCCAGAGCACGCTTTTAGTATTATTAGACTTCATGGACCAGGAATTTGGTGTTGTTGCCCTTTGATGTCTCGAATACGTGTCACTTGAGTTACATAAATGTTGCCCCCGCTGTAGCACACTTTCAGTTGTGAGATTTGACCGGACACCACCAGACGGAAACCACATCTTTATGAATTGCACACATTTATTAATCATAAATAAATACAGTCCCAACACTACACGCAATGCACACAGAAATAATCACCCCAATATCTCTCTGTCTCAGTCCTTGGCCACCTCTATTCTCCTCCTGGGAGCTTCATCCTGCTCCCACTCCCGACTCTGGCTCCCAGACTGTAGGAAGGCGGCTCCTTTTATCCCTGCCCGGATGTGCTCCAGGTGCCTAATGACGTCCATCCAGCAGCACTTCCTGGTGTGGCGGAAGTGCTGCCCTTTGCCCCGGAAGCACTCCAGGGCGTCCCTGGCAAGTTCCTCTGCCATTTTGCAGAGTGTGGCGGAAGTAACTATTTCCAAGTCCTATGAGGCTGAAGGCTCCCTCTGGCGGTGGCCACGGGTCCCAACAGGCCAGAAGCTCTTTGTTCTTCTCCCGTGGTCCTCTCCTGCTCCAGGGCGGTTGTCCCCTCGTGGCCCGGAAGCTATTCCTGCCACCTTCCGGTCCTTTTAGGCATCCCAGCCAGGTAATGACCCCGGCCATCTGCCACACAGTATTATCAGATCTTGAGGATTTCATTCCCCTCGGGGTCTGGAGTGCACTCTCTTTGATTTAGCAAAGCAGCACCCCTCAGGTTTCATAGTGCAGACATAATGGAAACGTATGGAGTGCGCACTCCCATCAGCTACATGAATGACAACCCACACTGTCCTTAGCGTACTTTCAAAAACAGCACCCCTCACTGTTTATAGTGCAGACATAATGGAAAATACAGAGTTGAGTAACATAAACGGTGCCCCTCACCATCTGAAGTGCTCCCCTTTACTCTCATAAAAAGTGCACTGGGCACCCATCTATGTTACCTAATGGACTGACTGTCTCTGGTGTGAAATCTGCCCTTAACAAATTTTAGCTGTGTCCCTGTGTTCTTGTTAAATTAACAGCTGGAATCCACTGTACTAAGTCCTTTCATATCCTTTTTATGAAAACACTTTAATCACGTCCCCTTTTAAACTCCATATACTTAAAATGAAAAGGTTCATCCCTTAAATTTCTCCTCATAGTTCAGACCTCTTAGTTCTTTGTTTAGCCTAGTCACTTGTCTCTGGACTTTCTCTTGTGCTGCTATGTCTTTTTTGTAATACGGAGACCAAAACTGCACGGAGTACACCAGGTGCAGCCTTCACTAGTGCCTTATATAACTTATGTATACCCAACTTGTCTTATATTATACATATTGTGCTATCTAACCCAACATTCCGATCACTGCCTGGAAGGTGAAGTGATCAGTCCACTATTACTCCCACTCATAAGGGGTACTTTGAATTTTCAGACCTCCATTTGTGTAACCCTCACACATTTACTTCCTACACGTAATACTTTACATTTACTGATATTAAATTTCAATTGCCACACATCTGCTCAAGCCTGAATGCTGTCCAAGTCCCTCTCTGATGATTCTGCTGATTCAAGATTATCTGCCATCCCACCCAGTCTTGTATCATCTGCAAACTTAACCATCTACAGTGGAACCTCGGTTTGCGAGCATAATTCGTTCCGGAAACGTGCTCGTAGTCCAAAGCACTCGTATATCAAAGTGAATTTCCCCATAAGAAATAATGGAAACTCAGATGATTTGTTCCACAATCCAAAACTATTCATATAAAAATGATTAATACAAAATATAAAGTAAAAATACATAAAATAAATTAACTTGCACTTTACCTTTGAAAAGAATCATGGCTGGTGTGAGTGAGTTTCTAAACTCTTGTGGGATTGCACCCAACGGGATGACACGCTGAGGAGCGTCCCAAAGCAATCGCAGTCTCCCAGTGCTGTAGCAGTTCACCGTAAAAGCGAATCCGAAAAGATTGTGGACATGCTATAAGCGCCTGCCGTCAATGGGTGATACAACGGACAAGGAACATTATAAATGTGCAGGGCCCTGCCTGACTGCTGTGTCTGTGTATAAATAACCGCGCTGTTGCTGTTTCAAGCTGAATAACGCTTGTGTTGCTAAAGTACTGAGACTCAGCTTCATGTTTTAGGGTGCAAGACGGGGACTCGCACGTCACAGCACACACACGCTCGCGAGCACACATACACATACACACATACACACACGAGCGCGCATGCGCACACAGTCACAATGCTAATGCTGTAGTAAACACTATATGCTCGTACGGATGTTGACTATATGAGTGAGGCACGCCGATTCAGACGGAGAATAGGAGACGATTGCCCACAATCCCGCAGTGACAGAGAGAGAAGAACCATCAGCTCAGTTGTGATCACATGACACTCAGCAGACAAACTACTTGTACTGCAAGACCTCGCTCGTTTATCAAGTGAAAATTTATTAAAAATTTTTGCTCGTCTTGCAAAACACAAGATACTCGCAAACCGAGGTTCCACTGTAATTGACTATATTCTCATCCATATAGTTCATGTATATTCAAAATAGCAGCGGGCCCAGCACTGACACCTGAGGGAGGCCACTATTAAGATCACCTAATTCTGATAGAGTTCTTCAAACCTGACCCTTTGCTTCCCGTGTTTTAGACAATTAACTGTAATGTGTATGGCAAAGTTTGAAGATGCACCATTGAATCACAGCAGAATGGAAAGACTATGTGAGATAACAAGTAATGCTAACTGGGGCCTTCTGAATAGTCAGGCCAGGACGTAACCTCACTCTGTGTCTGAAAGCATTGCCAGGATTCTCTGAAGGAATGGTGGGAACATCAGATGACATAGCTCAATTGGCCATGTTACCAGACAGTGTCTGCAGAAGCTGATGTAGTTGAGAGGCCTGCAAAGGAGTACAATATGCTGAGCAATAAAACAACAATGAAACTAATGGCAACCAAAACTGCTGGGGTTATGCAGGTTCAGGGTGGATGGAGGAAGGCTGGGGCAGGTTGACTCTTTTGTGTATTATGGGAATAGAGCAACAAGTGATACTAACTGTGTGGGTGAAGTGAAGTCAATGCTGCCCATGGGAATAGCAGTGATGGTCAAGTTGAAAAGGATATGGAAAAACAAATCAGCCTGCACCACCACAAAGCCATGGTCGGTGAAAGTCTTGATCTGGCTGGGATAATAAGAGTGAAGCATCCAGGCTTTAGAACAACTCTGAGCAACTCTACAAGCTAGCTGGACCAGAAAGCACACTGCTGAGTCTCATTAAAAACTGGAAGCTAAAATTATATTTTGGGTATGTGTCAAGACATCTACAGATTCCCATTGAAGGCATTGTGATGACAGATCTTGTAGAAGGGGTCAGATGATATGGAAGACCAAAAATATGCTGGTATGACATCATCATGGCATGCACTGCCAGGTAAGGGATGAATCTGCTAATAGCTAGCTGAGAAAGAAGACGTTGGAAGGCACTGACCCATCTGTGCAGCCAACCATTATGAGGCAACGATGGTACAGTGACATGACATGACAGAGTAAAACTGAACACAGTACTCCAGGGGGGTCCTCACCAGTGTGTTATATAACATAAGGATAACTTCCCTTGACTGGTACTTCACGCCTTGTGATAAAAACTTCTATTAACCTTGTTGATTGTTTCTGTAGACTGTCTGGATCTAGACAGTGATGAGTCCACCACAACTCCCAGGTCTTTCTCAGAGTCTCAGACCTCTCGTTGTGTATTCACATCTAACATCTGCTCAAGCTTTAGAACACACTGGTGAGGCCTTATCTGGAGTCCTGTGTGCAGTTTTAGTCTCCAAAAACTAGAGAACTAGAGAAAGTCCAGAGAAGAGCAACTAGCTTGTTCCAGGGCTACAGGGGATGAGTTATGAGGAAAGATTGAAAGAGCTGAGTCTTTTCAGTTTAAGGAAAAGAAGACTAAGAGGTGACATGATTGAAGTGTTTAAAATTATGAAGGGAATTAGTCCAGTGGATCGAGACAGTGACTTTAAAATGAGTTCATCAAGAACACAGGGACAGAGGTCGAAATTTGTTAAAGATTAATTTTGTACAGACATTAGGAAATTTTCTTTATACAGAGAACCACAGACACCTGGAATAAGTGACCAAGTAGTGTGGTAGACAGTAGGACTTTAGGGACTTCCAAAACTGACTTGATGTTATTTTAGAAGAATTAAGTGGATAGGACTGGTGAGCTTTGTTGGGCTGAATGGCCTGTTCTCATCCAGATTGTTCTAACGTGTATGTTTGTGTGTTCACTCTGTTATGGACTGGCCACCTGTCTGGCGATTGTTCCTGCCTTGCATCTTCTGCTTGGTGGGATAAGTTCCAGCTTCCGTGTGATCCTACTCAGGATAAAGTGGGTTTGTAAGATGGATGGATTGCTAATTTACATTTACTTACATTAAATCTCCCTCTTCCACGAATCTGCCCAAGCCTGAATGCCGACCAAGTCTGTCTGTAACAATTTAACTGATTCTACATCGTCTGTGTTTCCACTTAAATTGGTATCATCTGCAAACTTTACCAGCATATTGATTATATTGTTGTTCAGATTTTAAAAAGAGTAGTGACCCCCCCACCAGTCCCTGAAGAACAGCACTTTTAACACCCGTTAAATCTGTAAAAGTTCACCTCATCATTACCCTTTGCTTCCTGTGTCTGAGCCAGTTTTCTACCCACCTACACACCGCACCCTGAATTCCCTTTCCTTTTAGTTTGATTATTAACGTTTTTGTGTGATATCTTATCAACGACCTTCTGAAAATCAAAGAATCTCATATCCACCTTTCTTATCGTATGCTTTTGTTGCTTCCTCATAGAATTCCATCATATCAGTGAAACACATCGCTGATAAGATTGACCGGGGGGCCATGTTGTGGTACCTTAGTAAACACGGTTGTCTCACAGCTCCGGAGTCCTGGGCTCAATTTCCGGCCAAGCCAGTGTATGTGACGAGATTGTATGTTCTCTCTCCTCATCCACATTTGCTTTTTCCAGGTACTGCAGTTTTCTCCTCACATCCCAAAGACCTGCAGATTAAGTCAATCAGCAAGTCTGAAGTTGACCAGCATTAGTAAATATGGCTATCATAATTCAACAGTTAATTAATGGAGCTCTTTATATGTTAATCAGTTTTTAACTGCGTTGTTATCCTGTTTGTTTAAACATGTCGGTGTCTTGACGTACACTCATTAAGTAATCAGTGATCTGTGAAGTTTGCATTTGCACTTTACCTGAGAACTTGTCACAGCGCTCTGTGCCTGCACTCACTGAAGAGCACAATACAAAAATAAATCGAACTGAACTAAATGCCTGTATGTGAATGTGCCCTGTGATGGACTGCTGTCCCACCTCATGCCCATAATGGGGGAGAGGACTTAGCCCTCATGAGCCTGACCTGCAAAAAGTTGATTTAGAAAACGAAGAGATGGACAAGCAGTTTCTGTACAAATTGTCATTTGTTTTATATAAGTTATTGACTTTCGTCACACCAAAGAGCCTTTATGTCCAGCCATTATTCAAGGAGTGGACGTGGAGGTGTAGAAGAAAGGGCAGAGCAGACTCTTTATTCTTAGAAGACTGTGTTCTTTTAATGTAATGTGGGAACGGGGAAGTAACATCGTGATCAGCACGATTTTCTATACTGTGGTGTGCTGGGCTGGTAACAAGAGAGGCTCACCAAATTAACAAGCTAATTAAAAGGGCTGACTCAGCTACAGCATTTAATTATCATTTTTTTTTCATGGTTCAAAAATCCGTACTAACTCTTACTTTTTCTGTGGTTTTCCACCACTACCTGATCAAAGCACCATGCAGTCGCTACATTGATGGATTGAAGGCCAGAGGTCCACATGACCATCATCACCAAATTCTTCCACGTGAAGCCTGAAAACCATGGGGACTGATTGAGGTCATTTATGTTAGGTAGAATGCCTAGAGGGGGCTGGGTGGTCTTGTGGCCTTGGGACCCCTGCAGATTTTGTTTTTTTTTTCTTCAGCCCACTGGAGTTTTTCTGTTTTTTCTGTCCTCCCTGGCCATTGGACCTTACTTTATTCTTTGTTAATTAGTATTGCCTAATTTTATTTTTGTATTTTCTTCTTTTTATCTTTCTTCATCATGTAAAGCACTTTGACCTACATCATTTGTATGGAAATATGCTATAGAGATAAATGTTGTTGTTGTTGCTATAGGATGCACTCAAGACCCCCTGGAGGTTGTAACAAAGGAGAGAATTAAAACAAAACTGACTGCCATTATGAACAATTCTGCACATCCTCTCTGTGACACAACAACACTGAAGATTTTCAGCCAATGATTTATTCAGCAGAAGTGGGTCAAGAAACGTTACGAGGGGCTCCTATATACCTACAGCAAAATGTTTGCATAATGCCTTACTGGGACTAGAACTGCCGTGTCAGGCGTCTTTTTTCTTTTTAATTTTCTTCCTTTTTAATCATTCTGGTGTGTGTATGAATATTTATGTATCTATTTATGTTTTTATTTATTTAAAGAGCTTCTGTAAAAAGCCAAATTTCTAACCCTGGGGACAAATAAAATTCAATCTATCTATCTATCTATCTATCTATCTATCTATCTATCTATCTATCTATTATATAGTACCTTTCATATCTATCTATCTATCTATCTATCTATCTAAGGTGACCAGTAGTGGCCAAAACACCCCAAACCCAAAAACAACCACACAAGTCCCAGCTTCAAACAAATGGCTTCTTGTTGCACAAATACCTCTCACAGACTTCTCTAAAGCTTGCACAAGCACAATTCCAAATAAACGTCTTCTTCCTTCTCTCTGTCTCTTCCTTCTCCTCAGTGAGCTTTGTCCTCTTTCACCCGACTCTGACTCTTTCTTTATAACTGACTCAGGAGTACTTCCTGTGCCACCGCTCTGCATCCAGGAAGCATTCCGGGTCTGGGGAAATCTCCTCCACCAAGGTTCCTCTGGTGGCTCCTATGAGACCCAGCAGGGCTGCCCATTGGAACTCCAGATCCCATCAAACCCTGCAGGTGTGTATATGGGAGCTATCTATCTATCTTTCATATCTATCTATCTATCGTTACTCTCTTATCTATCTATCAATCTATCTATCTATCATACAGTGCCTCTCATATCTATCTTCCTATAATATAGTGCCTTCATTTTATCTTTCTATCCATAAAGACTGACTAGATTTTGCTGTGTCAGCAGTTATTATACACCTGTTACTTTAATATTTAAATCAAAGCTTTGTTGATTTTGTTTTGGTGCAGTTGACATGTTTATATGCTTTGGTTCCCTTTAATGTATGTGTTTATAGCCATGGAATTGGAAAGAACAATGAAAACTCTTTCAATTTAAGATTATGATTTGTGTTTCATTAAATAATATACATAATATGACACAAAATGGAGTCATTTATTTGATATATCGTCAACACAGCAAATTAGACATTATGATGTTAAACTACAAGGGGAGAGTTAATGAGTCAGTTAAATGTATAAATAATCTGAATGCACCCCCATCCTATTGTATTTAACAAGGTACGACACAGTGGCCATTTTTACAACTGAACAGGTAAAGTACTGTTGGGCCGCAAGGTACTTGCCAGCGCTGGCTCAATGGACTGTTACTCATTTCTTTGCTCTTTTAGGTAACTCACCATTCTTAATAGGACAACTTTCTTTAGTCTTGCTATGTTGGCGATGGTGGGACTGGCTGAATGACCATAATCTATAATAATAAAAGGCAAAGCCCTCACTGACTGACTGATTCACTGACTCACTCATCACTAATTCTCCAACTTCCCGTGTAGGTGGAAGGCTGAAATTTGGCAGGTTCATTCCTTACAGCTTACTTACAAAAGTTAGGCAGGTTTCATTTCGAAATTCAAAGCGTAATGGTCATAACTGGAACATATTTTTTGTCCATACACTGTAATGGAGGAGGCGGAATCACGTATCACGTCATCACGCCTCCTACGTAATCACGTGAACTAAAAACAAGGAAGAGATTTACAGCATGAGTCACACGCGGGAACGAAGGTAAATGACGTTAATTTTTGACTGTCTTTTAATACTGTGTAAGCATACATATTAACACATGTGCAATTAAACGTGTGCATTTACGGGGTGATTTCTCAGGCTTAAAAGCTCACCTTTTATCAAACGCGGGAACAAAGGTAACTGACGTTGTTCACTGTCTTTTAATACTGTGTAACCATACATATTAACACATGTGCAATTAAACGTGTGCATTTACGGGGTGATTTCTCAGGCTTAAAAGCTCGCCTTTTACTAAAAAGGTAAATGCAAAACTATTTTCAATCAGTTTATTGAAACGCTCCCGTTAAGGATTGCAATAACATATTCGCGAGATAAAAGAACGAAGTAGGGGGAAATGGAGGAAGAGCCGCGAACAGCTAACAGCAAAAAATTAATTAAACAATTGAGAACGGAGCGAGTTAAGCATACAAGCATGTTCATAAGGGAAAGAAACCACGGTGTAAAACGTAAGTTTAAATTAAGTTTATAGAAACGCTCCCGCTGCGGATTGCAATAACATATTCGCGAGATAAAACTTTAATGAGAACACACGAGGTATAAACGAACCACACGCCGTGGCGCAACGTTAGGGGCAACAGTTTCAACCATTCTATGATCTGCTTCTCGCAACTGAAAGACGGCACATGGCGGATGTTAGCCGACTTGCTGACCGCAACGTTAGGGGCTTCAAGTATGGCGCTGACGCCACATCTCAGTGCCAACACTTTGCAGACTGTACTTAAAAGACACGCCCTACTCACTGGACAGTTAAAAACACCAATCAAACTAACGATGACATCAAGTATTACCCAATCAAAAGTAGGAAAGGAGGCATCTTCATAAAATGCGTGTGGGATGATTTGCATGAGACGCTGCTTTAAAAAAAAAATGATAAAAAAAATACGGGATAAATCCCGTCCAGTATTGATTCAAAACGGGACGCGCAATTTCATTCTCAAACGCGGCACGATTCCGTATTTTAAAGGACGGGTGGCAACCCTACAGTGCCAGGTAACCACCCATACAATCAGATTGTGATTCAGACTAGGAATGCAATGAATGTAATTACCCCGATCTACATACAAGGCGAAAGTCTTGCAACATTCAAAGATGATGGTTTGGGATAAGTACACCATACAACATAAAAGAGCTTATGAAGCCTTGAACCAAAAAAAGCAACATCTCAGAGATCGTAAAAAAAAAAATAGGAGGTAATGTCGTTTTACTCGCTGTAGATTTTAGTCAAACATTACCAGTTATTTCACGAGAGAGACCAGCAGATGAACTCAACGCGTGTTTAAAATCCATGCTTCTCCCACGCTCTGTTATATGTCGCGTGTTCTCGGGTAGGTGCACCAAAAAATGTATACATTTAAGCATGTAATGGGCAAACAAAAAATGAGGTATACCCGAAGGCACTGCAGTAGTACTCAATGTAACTTTACTTCTTAAATGTTAATGTTTTACTGTTTAATAATTTATACGCTTCTTATATGTTGTTCAAATTCTTTTATCAAAATACCAGTGACAGCGCAATGCACGATAACGTGGAGTGAATACACCATACGCATCCGCCCACGGCCGCCCTGGTGTGCGCAGATAGTAGTTGATTCTAAAATAAAATAAAATAAAGATAAAAAGACTAAAACAATCATCACCCATAAAGCGGATAGTAGACGTGACGTACTATATGTGTACCACATTTCAAGTGTATAGGTGCAACGGTTTGCGAGCTACAGGTCATTTAAAATCCTGGACAGACACACAAATTGCCACGGTACCAAATTACAGAAGAAGATTTTACTGTTTAATTATTTATATTTATATGAAATGTGCTTCTTATATATTACTTCATATTCTCATATGATAATGATGTTAATGTTTATATTGATTTCTGTGTTATTAAAACTGCATGTATGTGTGTATATGTATATATATATATATATATATATATATATATATATATATATACTAGCAAAATACCCGCGCTTCGCAGCGGAGAAGTAGTGTGTTAAAGAGGTTATGAAAAAAAAAAGGAAACATTTTAAAAATAACGTAACATGATTGTCAATGAAAGCCCGTTTCACTCAGTAAGTCTCATGTGTGTGTTTATGTATGTGTGTATATATATGTAGATGTGTATATGTAGATATGTATATATATGTATATGTATATAAATGTTTATGTGCTGCGGTGGGTTGGCACCCTGCCCGGGATTGGTTCCCTGCCTTGTGCCCTGTGTTGGCTGGGATTGGCTCCAGCAGACCCCCGTGACCCTGTGTTCGGATTCAGCGGGTTGGGAAATGGATGGATGGATGGATGTTTATGTGTGTGTGTATATTATATATATAATATTTATATATATATATATATATATATATATAAAAGACAGCAACAGTTATAACAATGACAACACAATTACATTGACAATCATGTTACGTTATTTTTAAAATGTTTCCTTTTTTTTTCATAACCTCTTTAACACACTACTTCTCCGCTGCGAAGCGCGGGTATTTTGCTAGTCTTTATATATAATACACTACCGTGGCTGTCCATTTGCCTGTCTAGGATTTTAAATCACCTGTAGCTCACAAACTGTTTAAACTATTGATCTATAATTTGGTACACATATACTACGCAACCTCTACTGCCTGCTTTCGGGGTGATGATTTTTATTATTCTTTTTATTTTTTATTGTAGAATCAACTCTCTGCAGCGCGCAGCAGGACGCCTTTATCATCCCTACCACCTTAGCTGTCACTTCCTCTACCTCTTCATATCTTAAATCATTCCTGAGGCAGATTGAAGACTTAAGTGCCAGTTTAAGTGAAAAATGAAGAAGAACGTACTAAGTACTTACAACACAAACACTGACTTAATCCAGTACCGGATTAACCAATAGGCACATGTAGCATATGCTACGGGCCCCGCAATTTTGGGGGCCCCCAAATGGTGGACCCAATATTTAATGAAAAAGTGTAGCATTGAAAAACTGGTCTTTAAAAATATTATCTTTACGTTTTTAAACTGTAAATTTCTTACACAACAAAACTTTAGGGGCCCAACACATGAAATTCACATAAATATTATAAGATTCTTATTATAATCGAGAGTAAAATAATTATTTAGTCCGGTTTGAACTGTTCAGAATCTAAACTTCAGATGATGCAGACCAAAAGGGCCCCCAAAGCTCTTAATCCGGCCCTGACTTAATCAGTTTTAATGCGAAAAGATGCCAATGGAAGAAGAGAAGAAGTGGGCTGCTAGGGTGGAGAAAAGAAGAGCCGCTTAGGAAGCAGCAAGAGCATCAACCTCTGAGCAAACGAATGGTAAATGTACAGAGAAAGAGGATGAACACTAGAAATGCGCAAGACAAGTGTATTCACTGCATGTTATCGTGCAGTCCACCATTACTGGTATAATATTGATCTCAGTGTTTTGTGAGAGGGCAGATGCAAAAATTAAAATTGTTAAGTTTAACTTTGGTAGGGCAAATTTTGAGCAGATGCGGCAAAGTCTGAGGAGGAGAGACTGGGATAAGCTTTTAAGTGTGGTGGCAGTCAAGGAGCAGTGGAACAGGTTTAAAAATGTTTTACATGTAATGCAGGACAAGTACATACCTTAACTTGGAATTAATAGGAAATAAAAAAAGGAGGTGCTGAACGATTTGAAAATTGTAGAGGGAGAAGTGCTGCTCTGACTAAATAGGTTGAAATCAAAAAAATCACCGGGCCACATAATATTTACCCTCGAATTCTTAAGGAGGCTAGTGAGTACATATATAAACCCTAGTTGCATATTTTTAGAAAGTCATGGCACACTGGAAAAACTCAGAAGGACTGGAAAATGGCAAACATCATCCTGTTATATAAAAAGGGTGACAGGGCAGATCCAAGCAACTATAGGCCAGTAAGATTAACATGCATCACAGGAAAATTAATAGAAGGACTTACTAAGGAGAAGATTGAGCAACACCTGGCAAGTACAGTCAGCATGGGTTCAGAAGATGGAGGTCATGTTTTACTAACATACTGAAATTCTATGAGAGAAACAATGAAAGGATACAATCAAAGTGGAGCGTATGATATTATTTATCTTGACTTTTAGAAAACATTTGATAAGATGCCACATGAGACGTTGGGCATAAAACTAAAAGAAGTGGGAGTTCGTGGTGATGTTTTTAGATGGGTGCAGAATTGGCTCAGACACAGGAAGAAGAGGGTGATGGTGAGAGGAACCTCATCAGAAATGGCTGATGTTAAAGAGTGGTGTCCAGCAGGGGTCAGTGCTGTGGCCGCTGCTATTTTTAATATATAAATGATTTAGATAGGAATATAAGTAACAAGCTGATTAAGTTTGCAGATGATACCAAGATAGGTGGACTGGCAGATAATTTAGAATCCGTTATATCATTACAGAAGGACTTGTTAGGTTCGAATACACAATGGGAGGTCTGAAAAACAAGAGTACACCTAATGAGGAGGATTTAGGAGTTGCAGTGGACTTGATGCTATTATTTTCATGACAGTGTTCAGAAGCCATTAAGAAGACTAACAAAATGTCAGGTTATATAGCACCCTGTTGTGTGAAGCACAAGTCCAAGGAGGTTATGGTCAAGCTTTATAACACACTGGTGAGGCCTCATCTGGAGTTCTGTATGCAGTTTTGGTCTCCAGGCTACAAAAAAAGACATAGCAGTGCTGGAAAAAGTCCACAGAAGAGCAACTAGGCTGAGTTCAGGGCAAAAGGGGACTAATTATTAAGAAAGATTTAAAGAGCTGAGCCTTTTCAGTTTAAGCAAAATAAAATTAAGAGATGACATGATTGAAGTGCTTAAAATTATGAAGAGAATTCGTCCAGTAGATCGAGACTGTGACTTTAAAATGAGTTCATCAAGAACACGGGGACACAGTTTAAACTTGTTAAGGGTAAATTTCACACAAACATTAGGAAGTTTTTCTTCACTCAGAGAACCACAGACACCTGGAATAAGCTACCAAGTAGTGTGTTAAGACAGTAAGACTTTAGGGACTTTCAAAACTTGACTTCATGTTATTTTAGAAGAATTTACTAGATAGGACTCGCGAGCTTTGTTGGGCTGAATGGCCTGTTCTCGTCTAGAGTGTTCTAATGTTCTAATTTTATCCCATTGGTCTAGGAGGCACATCAAGGAAGATGGATGAAGATAAAGACAAAGAAGCTCAATTTGTCTGACATTTTCCATCCATGGAGGAGAAGACCACCTTTCTCAGTGGCCATACTAATGAAGGTCATGCTGGATCAGGCCAGAGACTAATCAACAGGACATGGAGCCACCTGATAGCCTACTATCAGATTGTATTATTATTATTATTTTGGGCATATTATCCATAATACCTAAATAAATGTGTAACTTTCTGCCACTCTATCTAGTTTTCTGGGGTTATAGATGTAAAAGGAAGTGGAAGTGCTGAACTACAACAGCAGGCAACTCTGACAGTGTGGGATTTGAGGAATTCTTTTAGGGTCTATATAATTAAATATAAATTAGAGAATAGGGTCAGCCCAGGACCCTGTGACGACACAACACTGCTTTTCTAGGCTTCCCTGAAGCTGGCAATGAAGCTTCTCATTTCAATGATGGAATACCATCTCATTCTGTTGGTGGCTGATGCAACTCGTAACAACACTTTATATTAGAACCAGGCCATTTGTAATAAATCTAGACAGTGCAGATGTTTAAAATTCATAAACAATTACGCATCACACAGTTGCCCAGCTCTTTTGCGACACTGCACTTAGTTTACTGTAAGAACCGCCCTTTACATTGCTGCTCTTCATAAATGAATGCATACACTTAGTAGACATATTTCAGATCACAACTTTCACAGTGTTAAAATTCTTTGAACATCTTGCATATTTGTGCACTAAAACATCTTTTATTTCAATTGAATTCTGCAGTATTTTAAACTTAAAATGTTTTGAAACTAGCTTATTCTATTTCTACCCGTACTGTGTACATTGTGCAATATCTGGACATACACATGAATCTGTCTACCGTGTCAGTGCTGCACTGGCTAAACTCATGAATGCCACATAAACATTTACAATATGTAGGATCAGTTAATCACCAGCTCCTTAAAATGTCCACACTTCACTTTGTGTACTTCCTAGAAAAGAAAGTGGAGTTTGATGCGATTTACTGAGAGATGAATGAGGCAAAGACGTAGTATTTGAAGCCTTTAGAACGCGTGCTGAAATAACAGTTGTGGCTTACCGGCTCATCACTGGCGTAGTAGCACTTACAACGTCACCTTCTTGTGTCCTGTCAGATTTTATTTTTCTGCCCACCTGTTTTCTATGACTGCTTCATCCTGGTCGAGCTGGCCAAGTGACACAGTCTGTCTGTGAGTCAGCAGACGCAGGTCTGGAAGAGGTGACAGGTCATTGCTGGATTGTCTTCTCCTCTATCTTTAATTGGCCATTTTATACTGTTGCAATTTGTTTATGGTAATCTTAGAAATTAATTTTGTTTGACTGTATGTTTAACTTGTCTGTACATAAAATTGCAAATAAGGCCAAAATGCTTGATAGAGCGAAAAAAAAAAACGCAAAATGATTTTCCTAAAAGTCCCAATGCACAATCAATCAGTAGGCAGAATCCAAGAAATAAAAAGTGAGAAAATCACAAAAAAAAATTCATCAGAAGAACTAACGAGACTTACAACTCCAACTTACAAGCTCAGTGTTCCACTGCTGGGTCTCTCTTTCCTAACTGAATATAAAGGCAGAGGGAGGAGCCAGCAGCCGTACTGTTCGGATGACCCCGCCTCCTGAGGGGGCTCCACCCACAAAGTATATAATCGAGAAAGCTGCTGGCCCAGTCCACGTCTTAAACTCACTGATTGAGCCGCTTAACGTGACAGTGTTTCATCTGCATTTATACAGGGCCCAGTGGCTGGTGCTGCTGCTTCATGGACCAAGCATCCTGGGTTTGAATCCTTTGTGGAGTCTGCATGTTCTTTCCATTTGTGTGAAGTTCTTCCATAGTCACATGTGTGTGGACTCTAAAACGGTACTGAAAGAGTGTATACATGAGAGGTCCTGAGATGGATCGACACCCGTGCTACCAGGATATACATTGTGTTCTGCAAGCTTGAACTGGATTTAACAGGTTTGACAATGTTATATATAAAGTGCATCTGGAAAGTATTCATAGCGCATCACTTTTTCCACATTTTGTTATGTTACAGCCTTATTCCAAAATGGATTACATTCATTTTTTTCCTCAGAATTTCACACACAACACTCCATAATGACAACGTGAAAAAAGTTTACTTGAGGTTTTTGCAAATTTATTAAAAATAAAAAACATTGAGAAAGCACATGTACATAAGTATTCACAGCCTTTGCCATGAAGCTCAAAATTGAACTCAGGTGCATCCTGTTTCCCCTGATCATCCTTGAGATGTTTCTGCAGCTTCATTGGAGTCCACCTGTGGTAAATTCAGTTGGTTGGACATGATTTGGAAAGGCACACACCTGTCTATATAAGGTCCCACAGTTGACAGTTCATGTCAGAGCACAAACCAAGCATGAAGTCAAAGGAATTGTCTGTAGATCTCCGAGACAGGATTGTCCCGAGGCACAAATCTGGAGAAGGTTAAAGAAAAATTTCTGCTGCTTTTGAAGGTCCCAATGAGCACAGTGGCCTCCATAAATGGAAGAAGTTCGAAACCACCAGGTCTCTTCATAGAGCTGGCCGGCCATCTAAACTGAGCGATCGAGGGAGAAGGGCCTTAGTCAGGGAGGTGACCAAGAACGCAATGATCACTCTGTCAGAGCTCCAGAGGTTCTCTGTGGAGAGAGAAGAACCTTCCAGAAGGACAACCATCTCTGCAGCAATCCACCAATCAGGCCTGTATGGTAGAGTGGCCAGACGGACGCCACTCCTTAGTAAAAGGCACATGGCAGCCTGCCTGGAGTTTGCCAAAAGGCACCTGAAGGACTCTCAGACCATGAGAAAGAAAATTCTCTGGTCTGATGAGACAAAGATTGAACTCTTTGGTGTGAATGCCAGGTGTCACGTTTGGAGGAAACCAGGCACCGCTCATCACCAGGCCAATATCATCCCTACAGTGAAGCATGGTGGTGGCAGCATCATGCTGTGGGGATGTTTTTCAGCGGCAGGGACTGGGAGACTAGTCAGGATAAAGGGAAAGATGACTGCAGCAATGTACAGAGACATCCTGGATGAAAACCTGCTCCAGAGAGCTCTTGACCTCAAACTAGGGCGACGTTTCATCTTTCAGCAGGACAACGACCCTAAGCACACAGCCAAGATATCAAAGGAGTGGCTTCAGGACAACTCTGTGAATGTCCTTGAGTGGCCCAGCCAGAGCCCAGACTTGAATCTGATTGAACATCTCTGGAGAGATCTTAAAATGGCTGTGCACTGACGCTTCCCATCCAACCTGATGGAGCTTGAGAGGTGCTGCAAAGAGGAATGGGCGAAACTGGCCAAGGATAGGTGTGCCAAGCTTGTGGCATCATATTCAAAAAGACTTGAGGCTGTAATTGCTGCCAAAGGTGCATCGACAAAGTATTGAACAAAGGCTGTGAATACTTATGTACAAGGGATTTCTCTGTTTTTTTTATTTTTAATAAATTTGCAAAAACCTCAAGTAAACTTTTTTCACGTTGTCATTATGGGGTGTTGTGTGCAGAATTCTGAGGAAAAAAATGAATTTAATCCATTTTGGAATAAGGCTGTAACGTAACAAAATGTGGAAAAAGTGATGCGCTGTGAATACGTTCCGGATGCACTGTAGATATGGAAAGTGTCTTAGGATGGTATATAGTAGTGGTGAGCTGTTTAAGGCACTTTGTTACAAAGTTGTGGCTGATCATGTGGCCTGATGGCTAAGACACTACACTATCTACTGATGGTTCAGTCACCACCTGCGTGGTATCTTTTGCAAAAAATGATGTTCTAGTTATAAATCGTGAACCATCCTGTGGTACTTCTCACTACAGAAGGCATCATAATCCATTGCATGTTTCTTGTTTGGGACAAATGTGCACCTGCTGCTTCCTTATCAGCTCAGGCTCTGGCTACCTCTGTCTGGAATTTCCAACCGTATGTCATTTATTTGAACTGCATTCACCAGATTGTTGACATAAAGTAGCATTCACAAAGGCTCCCCATCTATGGACAGACTATGCTCTACAGAAAGGCACTATAAAATAAATGCACCTGCTCTTTTCTTTTCATTCCAGGTATTCTGAGACCTTTTTCCGTATAATGAATTTCCAGCCATTGAATTGTGTTCATAAGATTGGAGAAATCAAACATCGTTCGTAATCAGCTGATCTCCTCGCATCTGTAGGTGGACCAGGCAGTGTGTTTAAGGTTCAATGCCATATTTTTTCCAGCATATTTAAATTTTCCTTCAGAAGAGCCCACCATGCCCCACAGCATAAATCAAGGATGTGATAGTGGAGGACAGCCATGGCTCATGGCAGAATTAAAATGTTCTACTTGACCTATATTAGTGTACGTCAGGCTGACACCTTTACCCAAGGAGATTTCCAAGCTCGGCCAGGTGTTCATTACATGCAGGTGACACAGGCAGGTGACACGATTTGCTTAGCGTCACAGTGAAGGGAGGACTTGAACTGGCAACCTCAGGGTTTTGAGGTCGAGTTCTTTAGTTGCTGCAACAGGCCGTCTGCAAGATGAGCCTCTATTAGAACAGCACGGACATGTTTGTTGAGTGAAAATCTGGATTAAAAAATAAGTTTTGTATTTTTCAAGTCAAACTTGCTTTATATTATCTTGGAATGCATTAATCTTTTATAAATTTTCAAAAATACCACACCTTTTTCAAGGGGCTTAAAATGTCGTAAAAAATATGAAAAAAAAAGCGTAAAAGTCATCAAATGTGTGCATTTTTAATCCCAGAATATTCTTTTGTATTGATCCACATACAGAGATTTCATAAATAAACTGAATATTGATACTGTTTTCACAAAAAAATGAAAAACAGCCTATTTTTTGTAAGATTCTGCCATTTTAAAAAATGACCTGTCGCTCTCTTTACTTCATTGCCTGTCTCCTTCCATGACAACTTTTCACCCCGAGGTTGTGGGTTGCTGTAGCTCATTTCATGCAAGTGTGACTTTCATTATTCTATGTATGATAAGGACAAAGTCCCAACGATTATTGTGAGCACTAAAACACTGGGAGACGCTAACACCGACAACGGTGTAAAAAACAGAAATAAAGACCCGAAGCATAACCAATTTTCGCCACTAACTGTAAAACAAAGATACATTTCTTTTGTTTGGAATTATTCACCTAAAGATTCTAGATATCAGCAATGTGTCCATATTTAACCCAGAAGTAATTGGACTGACATCCACTATGACCCATGGAGCTGATAAACCTGACCAATCAGAACGTGCGTTGCGTTGCTCTAAAGTGCCGCTCAAACCGAAGAAAGAAAATGATCATTTAATAGCTCGGCTAACAGAAATTTTAGTGATTGGCAATAATGGATATAATGAGGTTATTAGAAATAAACTTGATGCATTAGGATTAAAAGTCATGACGGACGTAAAGAATTCAGGGGTAATTATTGACTCACATATTAATCAGATCACTAGGACAGCATTTTTTCACTTAAGAAATATAACAAAAGTTAGATCCCTTATAACTCTGCAAGATGCTGAAAAATTAGTTCCTGTTTTTGTTTTTAGTCGACTAGATTACTGTAATGCACTCCACTCAGGACCACCCAAAAAAAGGCATAAGACATCAATCGATTGCAACGAGTGCAGAATGGAGCTGCTAGAATCTTAACTTGGAAAAGAAAATCCGAGCACATCACCCCAGTTTTGATGTCACTACACTGGTTACCTGTGTCATTTAGAATTGACTTTAAAATACTGCTTATGGTTTATAAAGCCTTAAATAATCTGCTCCATCCTATATCTCGGAATGCCTTTCACCTTACACCCCAAATCGTAACCTTAGATCTTCAAATGAGTGTCTGCTTATTATTCCAAGAGCTAAACTTAAAAGAAGTGGTGAGGCGGCCTTCTGTTGTTATGTACCTGAAATCTGGAATAGCTTACCGAAAGAAATTCCCCAGGCTAATATAGTGGAGTACAGGAGGAGCAGGAGCTTGGTCCGCATTGCCGGTAATAAGTTGGACTCGTTTCCTGTTGAGGTTGGACTCTGCCAGGGCTGCCCTTTGTCACCGATTCTGTTCATAAATTATATGGACAGAATTTCTAGGCGCAGTCAAGGAGCGGAGGGGGTCTTGTTCGGTGACCTCAGAATCTCGTCTCTGCTATTTGCAGATGATGTGGTTCTGTTGGCTTCATCGGACAGTGACCTCCAGCTCTCACTGGAGCTGTTTGCAGCTGAGTGTGAAGCAGTGGGGATGAGAGTCAGCACCTCTAAATCCGAGGCCATGGTTCTCAGCCGGAAAAGGGTGGAATGCTCTCTTCGGGTTGGGAGCACAGTACTGCCTTAAGTGGAGGAGTTCAAGTATCTCGGGGTCTTGTTCACGAGTGAGAGAAGAATGGAGCGGGAGGTTGACAGACGGATCGGTGCGGCATCCGCAGTAATGCGGCCTCTGCAACGGTCCGTCGTGGTGAAGAGAGAGCTGAGCCAAAATGCGAGGCTGTCGATTTACCAGTCGATCTACGTTCCTACCCTCACCTATGGCCACGAACTTTGGGTAGTGACCGAAAGAGCAAGATCGCGGATACAAGCGGCCGAAATGAGTTTTCTCCGCAGGGTGGCTGGACTTTCCCTTAGAGATAGGGTGAGGAGTTCAGTTATCCAGGAGAGACTCAAAGTAGAGTTGCTGCTCCTCTGCATTGAGAGGAGTCAGTTGAGGTGGTTCAGGCATCTGGTTAGGATGCCCCCTGGACGCTTCCCTAGGGGGGGGGGTGTTCCGGGCATGCCCCACTGGGAGAAGGCCACGGGGCAGACCCAGGACACGCTGGAGGGATTATATGTCTCGGCTGGCCCTGGAACGCCTCGGGGTCCTCCCAGAGGAGCTGGAGGAGGTGGCCGGGGAGAGGGAGGTCTGGGCTTCCCTGCTTAGGCTGCTGCCCCCGCGACCCGACCTCGGATAAGCGGTGGATAATGGATGGATGGATGGATGGATGGATGGATGGATGGACGGACTTTAAAAAACTGCTGAAAACACATTACCTTAACATGGCTTTCTCATACATTAATTTTAGTTTAATCCTGATACTCTGTATATTCAATTAATTATCATTATTATTCATGGTGGCTCTAAAATCCGTACTAACCCCAACTCTCTCTGCTGTTCTTTTTCCAGTTTTCTGTGGTGGCGACCTGCACCACCATCACCTGATCAAAGCACCGTGATGTCCATACATTGATGGATTAAAGGCCAGAAGTCCACATGACCGTCATCATCAAGTTCTTCCTTGAGAACCCTGAATACCATGAGGTCATTTATGTTACGTAGAATGCCTAGAGGGTGCTGAGCGGTCTCGTGGCCTCGGACCCCTGCAGATTTTATTTTTTCCTCCAGCCGTCTGGAGTTTTTTGTTTTTTTCTGTCCTCCCTGGCCATCGGACCTTACTTTTATTCTATGTTAATTAGTGTTGCCTAATTTTGTTTTCTTATTCTCTTGCTTTCTTCATCATGTAAAGCACTTTGAGCTACTTCATTTGTATGAAAATGTGCTATAGAAATAAATGTTGTTGTTGGCTACGGCCAAGAACCCATCACGGTCATGAAGAAAACAAAACTAAAACATTTAAAATACATCGACATACACAAAACAATGAACTCGCGTAGGACTATAAATGGTGCAATTGCTGTTGTTCTTTTGTGAGTGATTCTGGAGCTCAGTATTTAGATAAAAAAGCTGTCCTTTTATACGAGTGAAATATCCAACCACAGGGCAATATCGTACTAACTGCTTCAGACATGTGTGTGGTTTCATGCTATTTTACTTCCTAATTTACATAAAGACATCAACCACGATTTAATTAGAATCAGCGCTTACCTCGGTAAAAGTAGTGTGAAGAATCTGAAATAAAATTAATTACTTCTGAGTGTCTTTTTATGTCAGAAATTCAGCAGATTTGTTTAAATTGAAATCTTTGCCACTTCAAAGTGGCTTTTACTTTCATGTTTGGACCATTTTGAACCATACAAGCAGGCGCAGTACTTTTTAAAATTGTTAAAAAAAAGCTTCACTTAAGCTGACAATCTTTTGTGGAAAATTAATGGTATACCATGATTGTGGAAAGAGATGAGTGAGATAGTGGAGATTCGTTATGCGCACAGTTTTGTGAAGTTGCCCATGAAAGTCTTTTCTCACACAATTTCACTTTTTACAGAGTTCAAAACTAACTAAATTGTGTATTTTTGGAGTTACTAAAATTTTGTTTCAGAATGTGAATCAAGAAATATAGCTCCCTAGGTGGAATTGAGTAACGCATTTCCATTCGTCTTCTGCTATTCTGAAGTAAACATGGAGC
Source organism: Erpetoichthys calabaricus (assembly GCF_900747795.2). Taxonomy (NCBI): domain Eukaryota; kingdom Metazoa; phylum Chordata; class Cladistia; order Polypteriformes; family Polypteridae; genus Erpetoichthys; species Erpetoichthys calabaricus. The sequence goes on from NC_041397.2 coordinate 21,844,711, forward strand.
AGATCAAGAAAAACCTTGTTGAACAAGTTAGAAAATATGCCCAGTCACGCATGTGTGTTGGAGAACACTCCTCGCAGGCTCAGTCGAGATATGTCATAACCAATGTTCCCTCTGAGGAGTAGCATATAGTGAGCAAAAAACTTTGTTTATGAGCAACATTTTGTTTAAGCCAAAAATTTATGAGCACCAACTCCGACGGTCGGAGTGAGCGATTGTGCGATAAGTACGAGCGACGCCGTCGGAATGAGCGATCTTGCGGGAAGTATGAGAGACGCTCTGAATTCGTGTGAGCGATTGCTCACGTGCTCAAGCTTAGAGGGAACATTGGTAACCCACTGAGACGAAAGGGGGAACTGTGACTAACATTGTCATCTCCTTCTTTCTCCGCAGTGCAGAGAAGATGGCCAGTGAGGGCATTTGACCCCTTCTGTTCCAGCTGCCATAAAACCCTGGGTGTCCCTGAAGGTGGTGTCATTACTGGCTCAAGCGACCTGCCAGACAAAGTGATGAGACTACCCAGCCCACCCTACCATTTAATTTACTGTGCTTTCCTGCATACGGGACATAAGCTGAAGAGCATTTTTCTGTTCTTTTGTTGGTTTTGCTTTATCTTTAGACAGTAAAAGGGACGACCCGGTTGGTACCCCAAAATTTCTACATGTCTCAGAACTGACATTCCTGCACCCGACCACAACACATTTTTATGATGGCTCATCACAACGCTACAAAGACAATCAGATGGCAACCAATTTGTGGAGCGAAATATCAGATAATAATGATTTGGATTGCAGCGCATGTATAAAAAGTAGAAAAATATGAGGGAAAAATATGTTCACCTACGGACAAAAATGTGCGGCAAGAGGAGTGATAATTCTGCGGGACAAAGGCTGCTTGCATTTTATGTTTTTCTCTCCCGTGAAGCATAGAGAAATGGATCACTCAGTTTTCTTGCATGCTACAAACACCACTAACTAGCGTCTGGGCATGTGCCTACAGCAGAGCGCGATGCCGAAACGAAACATAAACTGCTTTCGATGACATAGCAGGCAATGGCATAGCTTTAATGCAGAAGTATAAATGAGCCTTTAGACTTCAGTGAAGCTTTGGACTTAATATAAATTTTGAGGTAGCAGCATTTTCAGCAAAATGACCAGTGGTCGTGATATTTATAACAGCAAAGTGATCTTAAAACCAAATGACATGGCGGAAAGTAGAGGAGCAGCCACATCTGCGGAGTGTCAAGCAAATCACAAGGGCTGATGACATGACAAAGAACAACCAAAATTTGAAGAAGACGAAGAAGAGCAGTGTCACCTGCTGAACGTCAAGTCGGGAATACAGATTAAGACAGAGAAATGCACGCCAACAACTGAGAAGATCGTCGAATAGTTGATCAGAACCGATAATTGTGTGCGAGTTCTTACGCGAACGGTGACGGAGAGATGTTTTCTTTCTACATATCCATTTGTTGTGCCACGCAATCCCTACCCTAACTCAAAAAGCTCCTTCCGTTACCTTCTAAAAACATGTTTATAAAAAGCAAAATTCTATTATTACATTTATTGATCATCAAATTTTATTAATGACCTGTGCTCACGTGTTTACGGCAAAGCATGTCACAAAACAAAGAGCTAACTGCCAAAACAGTTCCTCATGTTTAACTTGCAAGCCCAAGTTCAGGTTGTTCTACATGAGCCACCATATTGTAACTTCTGGAGGAACAAAAAGAAGTAGCAAAGACACCGAACAGAGATGGAAAAATATATGCTGACAATCAAGAAGATTGTGAAATTCGTGTCCAGAATTCGCTCTCTCAAGAGAAAGTAATAAAATGCCCTACAGCTTCTAGAGGATCAAGTATCTATTAGAAAACAACAAGTACCAACATCTCCTTATCTTGAACTTGTTTTTTATTTGACGATGGTAGGTCCGCGTGTTCCACTGGTTTTGATAAAGTTAAAGAAGTTTGTGTCACAACCAGACTCCAGATGAGGTCCTAGTGGTGGCTGAAGATCTACTTTTAAATATTCCTCGCGCACGTCCACAAATGAATACTTCAATGAGGTGACATAACCCCGGACGAGGTGACCCTTACCTGCAGCAGCACATCCCATTTCCTGAGGTCCTCCTTCCGCTAGATCTTCATGTTTCAAATTCAGTAGTATGTCAGTAACAATAAGAAAAAGAAGTCAAAAAGTCACAAAGTCTAAGAAAAAGCTTTTTTGTCCTTTTTTATCTTACAAGTGTTCACAGAATTTTAACTTTATTATTGATTTTTTTCTTCATATCCCTGTGCTGGTCTCTGTGAAACCCTCAGGATCTTCCCGGGTGCCAAACAAAGCCCTCTTGCTGGACTTCTTGTGCAGGAGGAGCCGGTAGGCGGCCGCTCTGTACTTCTTGGACATGAGGTTGTAAAGGACGGGGTTGATAGAAGCACTCAGGTAGAAGAGGTGCATTGACACCATGTTGAAATACTGGCTCAGTGTCATCTCGTAGTAGGTCTGAAAGTGCATGAAGAGGTATCTGCCAATGTGGAAGGGCAGCCAGCAGATGGCAAAGGCCAAGACGACGACAGCTGTAAGGCAAAAAGAGCACATGAGTACAGCGTCATCCATTTAACTAGACTGAGTCAAGTGCTGTGGTTAGCACTGCTGCCTCACACATGCAGCCCCCTTGGTGAGACCCCTGTGTCCAGTCATTGCCTTTTACATGTACTTATTTGGCTGATGCCCAAATCAAAGGCGACTTACAACATTTGAGATGCAATTAGCTGGTGAAGTGACTTGCTCATGGTCACACCGTGTCGGTACCAGGGTTTGAACCCACAACCCACAAGTGCAAAGCCTCAACTACTAAACTGCACTGCCTGCCAAGTTTGGAGTCTGCATGTCCTCCTGCTACTCTGTACTCCAAATGTGTGAACTTTAGCTCAGCTGGCACATTCCGAATTGGGATGGTGTGTGTGTGAGAGTGTGTGTGAGTGCAAATCAACCCCTGCAAACTGCCATTAGAATGTGGCCTCATCCTACTTATATGTCATAAAAAGTAGGATTACATCAGGAAGGAAAAAATGCCAGAAACATTTCTGTTCCACTGCTCTGATGTCACTTCCACCAGTCCCCCACAAATTCTGCCTCTTCTGCCCAGGGACACATATAAGAGCCAACTACAGCAGAAGAAGCCAATCAGTTCAGGACTCACGTCTGCATTAGACACAATTCATCATGGCTGTGTTGGAAAACACCATCGTTTTAGTTTTTTTCCTTTTGGTGCTAGATCTGCCAGTTAAATGGGGTTCACATCTGGTACACCAACCCTTTACATTTGTCCTGTTCTTCTCTTACACAATATATCTAATATTTAGTCCTTTTCATTACTGTCTAATATATTTTGCTGTTCATACCAATCTGTTATATATTGCCTCTCATATATATTTATCTATCTGTCCATCTATACATCCATCATATGGTGCCTTTCATATCTATCCTTCTATATATGTATTATTTAGTGCCTTTCACTTCAGTCTATTATATAGTACCTCTCATATCTATTATTTACTTTCTTCCATATTTATTAATCTATCTATTATACAGCTTCTCTTATATCTATCAATCTATTATATAGTGCCTCTTGTATCTGTCTATCTACCATTTACAGTATATAGTTCCCCTCGTAGCTATCTATCTATTACATAGTGTAGTACCTTTCCTTTCTATCTACCTATCTATTATATAGTGCCTTTCATTTCTATCTGTCTATCAATCATATGCTATCATATATATATATATATATATATTATTTAGTGCCTTTCCTATCTATCTATCTATTATATTGCACCTTTCCTATCTATCTATTATATAGTGCCTTTCATTTGTATCTATCTATCTATCATATGATATCCATCATATCTGTTTATTATTTAGTGCCTTTCATATCCATCTATCTATCTAGTAGTGTCTCTCATATCTATCTGTCTATTATGTAGTAATTTCCCTATCTATCTATCTTATAGTGCCTTTCATTTCTATCTGTCTATCTATCATATGGTATCTATCATATCTATTTATTATTTAGTGCCTTTCATTTCTATCTATCTATCTATCGTATAGTACCTTTCCTATCTATCTATCAATCATATAGTGCCTTTCATGTCTATCTATCTATTATACAGTGCCTTTTATTTCTATCTATCTGTCTATGATATGGTATCTATCATATCTATCTATTATGTAGTGCCTTTCATTTCTATCTGTCTGTCTATCATATGCTATCTATCATATATATATATATATTATTTAGTGCCTTTCATATCTATCTATTATATAGTGATTTTCCTATCTATCTATCTATCTATCTATCTATCTATCTATCTATCTATCTATCTATCTATCTATCTATCTATCTATCTATCTATCTATCTATTATATGGCACCTTTCCTACTTATCTATTATATAGTGCCTTTCATTTCTATCTATCTATCTATCTATCTATTATATTGCACCTTTCCTATCTATTATATAGTGCCTTTCATATCCATCTATCTATCTAGTAGTGTCTCTCATATCTATCTGTCTTTTTTATAGTGCCCATCATATCTGTCAATCTGTCATAAAATGCCTCCCATATTTACCTATTAATAAAATCCATGTTTGGGGCTCCACGTGAACCATTTGTCCCCCCAGACGTAGTCCAGCGTTTCAAGCACAACGTGATGCCCATGTGGCCCACTTACCAGGCACTTCTAGGATGCACAGCTGACTGGTGGTGCCATTATAAATATGGAGACATTTGAATTTCCAGACCTGCTCAGTATTTCTACACGGTTACAGGCACCCGAAGCAAACAGCACCAGTGATAAAGAATCAGGAGTAAGGAGTACATCAGGTAAGCAGATTTGTGTTTTCCATTAAATTGTGTATTTTAACACATTCTTGTTTCTCGTGGTGATGATGTGTTTCATGTCGGTCAGACATGCAGGTTATAATTTCCCTGTACGCATGACAATGTAACAATACCTACTACTACTGTATAGACAGAACTTATAAAAAAAGCACCTTTTTAAAACCTGGCAGTCTAGTGAATGCCCATAAATATTTAGCCATTAATATTTGGCCTTGTCCTCTGCGTCGGGTGACCAGAGCCCTTTTAATGTGTGATGTAACACTCGTCACACAGCCAAAAACAAGGTCGCTTTGGAGGTTTTCATCTTTTCATACAGACATGCTGAAGAGTTTTATCACTTCTCAACAAGTCACTGTCCTGTGCCACCCCATTGTCACTTTACCCCTAGTAGAACAGGACAGAATGTGAAAAGCGTGAATGTCTGAGCCGCAGTAACCGACGTGTGTGTTGTGTGTCCTGAGATGAAGTGCTGGGTGTCTACTGGAGGTCCCAGGGCTCTAAAACAAAGCAGGCTGCCTCTGGTACGGTGCGGCACCTCCTGAAATAAAACATTCCCGCTCCTGAACACAACCGGTCGGTGGGACTCTCAGTAATAATCTCGGATGATGAATGCAAAAGGCGGATATTGAGCAGCACTGTTTAAAATAAAAAATCCAAACATCCAGTCCTGAAATCACAAGACGTTAAGCAAATGTACAGTAAGCTTAATTTTTCATCTGCTTACTGTACACTTTATGCTAAAAGGCTCATAGGAATTGAAAGTGAAAAATGATCTTCTTTATTTTTTTGTTTTAAATTGAATGATGCATGACTCGGGATGGCAAGTGTTATGAGATTCAGAGCTAAAAGAAGGACATTTTATATCTTCCAGAGAGTCAACCACCCCTTAAAATAATGAAATGTAATCAAAGACCCGTTAAGAGGCTCACTCAGGGTCACACAATGAATCAGTGAATATTAAACCTGTGGCTTCATGATTTCACAATCAACTTACTAAAGCTGTGGAAAGATCTGCCCAGGGTTTCAATCCAAGCTGAAGATCCCATCCCTGGCCTATCGGAACTCTCACTGACCCTTCTCTGATCTTCTGGTTGTCTTCTAGGTGTCCTGTGATGGCACCTTTAGTGACACTTTTGTACTGCCAGGCAGTAGTGAGGATCGAAACAGGCAAGTCTCAGTTCATTCATCCATCCATCCATTCTCTTCCGCTTATCCGAGGTCGGGTCGCGGGGGCAGCAGCTTGAACAGAGATGCCCAGACTTCCCTCTGCCCGGCCACTTCTTCTAGCTCTTCCAGGGGAATCCCAAGGCATTCCCAGGCCAGCCGAGAGACATAGTCCCTCCAGCGTGTCCTGGGTCTTCCCTGGGGCTTCCTCTCGGTTCGACGTGCCCGGAACACCTCACCAGGGAGGCATCCTGATCAGATGCCCGAGCCACCTCATCTGACTCCTCTCGATGCGGAGGAGCAGCAGCTCTACTCTGAGCCCCTCCTGGATGACTGAGCTTCTCACCTTATCTTTAAGGGAGAGCCCAGACATCCTATGGAGGAAACTCATTTCAGCTGCTTGTATTCGCGATCTCGTCTTTTAAGTCTTTAAAGTCTCAGTTCACGTACAGTTTTATGAAAAATTCATTTCGAAGGCAGCAATCATGAAACACAAATCTCTTTATTATATAAAAAAAAATCCTGCGACGAGACGAGACTTTGGTCATGAGATTTTTTTCAAGTCCCACCCTCCTCTCAACCACTTACGATAAATGGCCCACGGCCCTCTCACCTCTCATTCATGTGAATGCTTTTCACAGACACAGTTCCTGCTCTCTCAGCTCTTATACATTTTGACGTTTTCCTCACTTTAAGTTCCCAATTAAACAAGACGTATTATATCCAAGTCTTATTGAAGAATATCATAACGAAGGGTTATCAACAGAAGAAATGAGTACACCGGAAATCCTAGCACTGAGAAACGATGAAGTCAAACGAATTAACGCAAAAATTGTCAATCGGTTACACAGCAAATTGGTTAAATGCGTATCAATAGACTATGCTGAAACAGTTGGTTGTAATCATGTGGAAGATGAAAACATCAACTTACAACATCACAAAGAATAACTACAACCGTTAACACCGTCTGGTCTTCCTCGGCATGAATTAGTGTAGAGAGAAGGATGTATCCAAGAAAGGTAATGTAGTACATCTTCAGGGGATATCATAAGACAACAAAGGAGATCTTGATATGCCATTCGTATTAAAATGTTAACAGTTTCCCGTTAGAATAGCTTTTGCAAAGACAATTTACAAATCTCAGAGCCAAACATTCGAAAAAGTCGTTTTATTTAATAGCGAGAAAGAAACGAAATTCAATCACAGGCAGTTATACGTTGCGTTGTCACGATGAAAGTCCAAACACAGAATCAATGCAATATTGACAAAAAGTTAATTCCTGATAATGTTTTTACTGAAGTTTTACAGTAAAAGTGTAAGTTTAAAAAGTATTTGCGTGTTAATTTCAAAGCCAAAAAGAACAAAATCGTATTACACAACGAATAAGTCTAGCGCGGGTGGCATAGTGGTGCAGTGGTAGCGCTGCTGCCTTGTAGTAAGGAGACTTGGGTTCGCTTCCCAGGAGTCTGCATGTTCTCCCCGTGTCTGAGTGGGTTTCCTCCCACAGTCCAAAGACATGCAGGTTAGGTGCATTGGCGATCCTAAATTGTCTTTGGTGTGTGTGCCCTGCGGTGGGCTGGTGCCCTGCCCGGGGTTTGTTTCCTGTGTTGGCTGGGATTGGCTCCAGCAGACCCCCGTGACCCTGTAGTTAGGATATAGCGGGTTAGATAATGGATGGATGGATATGTCTAACGCAACATGAAACATAATTTACTTTCAAATTATTAAATTTTACGTTGTAATACATACACATCCTCATACGTGAGTGGCACAACCGCAAAGAGGCTAGCTCATAGCGCAGGTCTGGGGGTTGGTGGGCAAAGTGAGCAGGGGGCAAAGCCCCCTAGTCTCACTAAAAAAGATTTCTGGAGGGTCTAAGGATCTTTTTTGGGTGAAAAGCAAGGAATACTTCTCCCTAAAGCCTAATCCACACCGGCTCTTTTCTGCAGCTGTCATATAATCACATGTGAAATGAATGCTATTTACCGCATGTCAGTCGTTCACATCACCGAGGAGGAGTACAGAGTGCTTTTGTATTGTTTGCCTAGCCTCCTTTGTCAACTGGTCTTATCTTAATTAAAATGATCATGTGTTTCTGTTGTTATGAATAGTTTCTGTTAATCAAATTGTAATTGCTCTCTTTTACTGTGATGTTTGGTTGAACTATTTCTGCTATTCAATTATAGAACATTAGAACAGTCTAGATGAGAACAGGCCATTCAGCCCAACAAAGCTCGCCAGTCCTGTCTACTTAATTCTTCTAAATTAACATCATGTTGAGTTTTGAAAGTCCCTAAAGTCCTCCCGTGTACTTGGTCGCTTATTCCAAGTGTCTGTGGTCTTCTCTGTGAAGGCCACAGTCATGTGACACAATACTCACTAAGTGAGTCTAAGGGTCTTTTTTGGGTAAAAAGCAAGGAATGACTGCTTGCTAAAACCTAATCCACACCTGCGTGTTTACATGTGCTCTTTCCAGAAACTGTCACACATAAATAATATTTGTATGAAATTTACCCTTAACAAGTTTCTAACTGTGTCCCTGTGTTCTTGATGAACTTATTTTAAAGTCACAGCCTCAATCCAGTGGACTAATTTCCCTTCTTAATTTAAAAAAAAATCAATCACGTCTCCTCTTAATCTTCTTTTGCTTAACTCTTTGACGGCTAAATATTTTTTTCGGATGCCAGCAGGAATGCACAGCACAGAAGCTGCCGGCTGCCCGAGCTGTCTTCACGTAGACGCCAGCCACCAAAGCTAAAGGCAGATCTGGTGAGAGAGCAAAGTGAAGGCGCAAAGCAATGTACTTTGTAGACAACGCTTTGCGTATTATTGCTTAATCGGACTCTGATATTGTATTCCTTGCACAACAGATCTGAGAAAGAGAGAGAATGGATTCAGGAAATGACAGAGACAGATCTGAAATTAAGTAGGGGTTGTAAACGGGAAGACTAAATTTAAATAAGCAAAGATCATGACATGCAGCCAGAATCCTTGTCAAAGGACAGAGCAGTAAGTTGTGAGCCAAAGCAAAAAATGTGATATGCGATTCATAGACAGAGGGTACTCAGACTCCAAAATAAACAATAAGAAAGATGTTAAAGGCTTTGTGAATCCTAATCTTGGACGACTAGGAAGTGTAAAACGCTGATCTTTATGCCGTCACAGTGATGGCGTCACACGTCGCACACTCCTGGTCCTCAAGCCTAGCAATGGCATAGCAGCCATTATCCAAACTATCCCAAAATGGAGACACTCATAAGAAAAACAATACAGAGCAGCTGAAGAAAATGACTCATACATGCGAGCAAAACATACAGAATTACCAGTCGTTTCCTTGACCTTCAAAATACCAGGGACTGTATGCAAATCATTTTTAAAGGTCAAGGAACAAACAGTAGAAAGAAAATTAATAAGCCTGATCACGACAGTCCCTAAAGTGTGCTTTTTTGTGGGTTTCCTCTGATCTCAAAATTCAAAATCCAAATAAACATCCATTTGATTACCAGGTTTCCATTCTCCTCTCTATCATGGGCTGTGCGCAAGAGCTGCTGACGTTTTGTTTGTTTAAGCCCACCTACCATCCAGGTCACTCTCCGCAAACTTTTTATTCTGACGTCATACGCAAATGCAATCTGTTATTCCACTGAGCTTCAGGAGTCCCCAGTCATGTTGGGACTGGCCGGTCAAGTTATGCTTCTGAATTTTTTGGTGGTGAACAATTTGGACCCCACCTGGCCTACATAATGCTAAACCATAGAAGAACCCACGTTAGGGCCCACCTAAGTGCATCAGGTTTGGTTTTTTTTCCCCTCACTCAGGGTCACTGGGATGAGAAATGTGTTAAATGTAAAACATAAAATAACTGATAGCATTAATAGTGACCCCCTGTAATATGACACCCCCACACCATCACTGGTGCAGCCACTGAAGCAGAACTTACAAGATCTGCACCTGAGCACAGGTCTGGAGAGAAAGGAGCGAAGTTCAAGGGCCTGACCAAGCTACCTGGAAACAGTCTAGCAACACTGGGCCAGAAGACAATATTACTTACTCCAAAAAGACATTTTCCTTTTCTTTTTTTTTTGCTTACATAAGAAATTGCATCAAGCAAATCAAGAAAAATAGGAAATGTTTGATTATGATGACCAAGATGAGTTTGCCATAAACAGTTTAACAACTGGCTATTGACTTCCGCCACACCAGAGAGCCAATATATCTGGTCACTGTTCAGGAAGTGGATGTAGAGGTGATGAACTCCTACATGTACTTAGGGGTCCATATCAGTGACAGGTTGGGAGGGTCTCAAACAAAAAGGAATTATAGAAGAAAGGGCAGAGCAGGCTTCCCTTCCTTAAGAGACTGTGTTCTATTAATGTGGGAAGTGACATCCTTCACATCTTCTACAACTCTGTGATGGTCAGTGTGATCTTCAACACTGTGGTGTGCTGGGCTGGTAACATCACTTCAAGAGAGGACCACTGAATCAACAAGCTAATTAAAAGGGTAGGATCAGTTAAGGGACACACTCCGGACCCCCTGGAGGTCATAGAAAAGAAGAGAATGAAAACAAAACTGAGTGCCATTATGAACAAAGCTGCACATCTTCCATCTGACACAACAACACTGAGGACTTTCAGCCAATGAATTATTCAGTAGAAGTGAGTCAAGAGACACAATGGGGGGCTCCTTCATACCAATAGCAATACGACTTCATAAAGCCTCAATGTGACTGGGACTGACAAGTCAGAAGTTTTCTTTCCTTTTAATTTTCTTCCATTTTAGTCACTCCGGTGTGTATTCATCTATCAGTCTATCATACATCAGTCTATCATACATCAGTCTCTCATATCTACCTATCATATAGTGTCTTTCTATCTATTATACAGTGTCCTTCTATCTATCTATCTATCTATCTATCTATCTATCTATCTATCTATCTATCTATCTATCTATCTATCTATCTATCTATCTATCTATCTATCTATCTATCTATCTATCTATCTATCTATCTATCTATCTATCCATCTATTATACTGTATAGTGCTCTTCTATCTATCTATCATAATGTGCCTTTTATATCTGTGTATGATTTGTATAGTGCCTCTCCTATCTATCTATCATATAGTGTCCTTCTATCTATCTATCTATTATACTGTATAGTGCGCTTCTATCTATCTATCTATCTATCTATCTATCTATCTATCTATCTATCTATCTATCTATCTATCTATCATAATGTGCCTTTTATATCTATGCATCATTTATATAGTGCCTTTCATATCTATCTATCAATGTATTTATTTAAAGAGGTTCTGTAAAAAAGCCAAACATGCTCCTGAGGAAAAACAAAGTTCGATTTACAATCAACATAGATTGTGCTTATTACACTTCACCAAAGATGACATAAATTTTAGAAGCACAAGTATTAAATTAAATAGTAATACAATAATTTCAGAATTGTTTTTTTTATCTTTAACACAAATTCTCTTAAGAAAGCTGGTGTTTCTTTTGCTCAATTTGGTATTCAGTTTTATCTTTAACTAGCCGTCCCCCGTGGCTTCGCCCGCATAGTAGTGAAACAGGACACACTTCAGAAATCAATAAACAAATGGGTATCGCTAGCTAAGTGTGAGTGAGGAGGGTCCTGCCCGGATCCCCACTCCTGATATCACGCTTCCCCCTTCCCCTCAGCCCACAGCCTCAACCAAATTAGTGTGAATATATCACTCCTGCAAGTGAACTGTGATTCTTAGCACGATGAGAGAAGTTGCAAAATCAACAGGAATGTTCAAGCAAATTATAGAAAAAAAAAAAATAGATTTAAATCCGTGAAGTAGTTCTCTTGTGAAAAGCAGACAGACAGACGCTGGATTTTATATACAGTATACTGTATATATATATATATATATATATATATATATATATATATATATACACAATATATATATATATATATATTAGGGATACACCGATACCGAAACGGGTATCTGGTATCGGCCTCGATACCACATTTTCTAAAGTACTCGTACTCGTTAAAAGTCCCCCGATACCGGGTTCCGATACCACGGTCTGAGAAATGTCTATGTTTGAGCAGCGTGTAAGGGGTTAATCACAGGCGCCGAGTGCCCGCCCCCAGGCCCCGGCTGCAGCTCAGAGCGGGGAGAAGGCAAGGTGAGGCGAGACACGTCAGCCGTGTGGAACTATTTCAAAGTGAATGAAGACGACAAAACAAAGGCGGACTGCAAATTGTGCTCAGCGAAATTGTCCAGAGGAGGCTCAAAAGGTAGCGCATTTAACACAAGTAATTTAATCAAGCACCTAAAATCCCAACACGACAACGAGTACAAAGAGTTTACCCACGCTTCTAAACCAACACAACCCACGCTGCAGCAAACTCTTGCAAGACAAGAGAAAATGTCCAGAGACAATCCACGTGCTGTGAAAATAACACAGGCAATTATCGAGTACATTGCATTGAGTGACCAGCCACTCTCGGAGGTAGAAAATGTGGGATTCCTGCGTCTCCTCCATGTTCTGGAGCCCAGATATGATGTCCCAAGCCGCCGCTACATGACTGACACGGAGCTGCCTAAACTACACGACTCCGTGAAAAAACATATCCACAGCCTACTGCAAGCCTCCTCTGCGTTTATTTTCACCACGGATTTGGACAAGCAGTGTTAGCCCCGTGTCGCTAATTAGCCTAACCTCCGAGTGGATAGACGAGAGTTTCTTGGTTTTTTTTGTTAAATTATATGACTAAAGCTGTTACCTGTAAATTTAAATCATGCTTTTATTAAGTACTCGGTATCGGCAAGTACTCGGTATCGGCGAGTACTGAAATGCAAGTACTCGTACTCGTACTCGTTTTCCAAAAAAGTGGTATCGTTGCATCCCTAATATATATATATATATATATATATATATATATATATATATATATATATATATACACACAGAGAGACAGAGAGAGAGAGATGGTACCAAAACACCCTCTTAGAGCAACTTCTCCCAACCATCCAAAAATTGTTTGGTGACCCACAATGCCGTTTCCAGCATGATGGAGCACCATGCCATAGGGCAAAAGTGATAAGTAAGTGGCTCAGGAAACAAATTTTGGGTCCACAGCCAGGACACTCCTCAGATCTTAATCCCATTGTGAACTTCTCCTCAATCCTCAAGAGGCGGGTGGACAACAAAAAAAGCCCACAAATTCTGACAAACTCCAAGCATTGATGATGCAAGAATGGCCTGCCATCAGTCAGGATTTGGCCCAGAAGTTGATTGCCAGCCTGCCAGGGTGAATTACAGAGGTCTTGAAAGAGAAAGAAGGGCCAACACGGCAAATACTGTATTGATTGTGCGTAAACTTTATGTAATTGTCAATAAAAGCCTTTGAAACTTATGAATTGCTTGTAATTCTACTTCAGTATACCATAGAAACATCTGACAAAAAGATCTAAAAACACTGAAGGAGCAGACTTTGTGAAAACCAACACTTGGGTCATTCTCAAATCTTTTGGCCATGACTGTATACCTGATTGGTCTCTTTTATGAATTTATAATTGTTTGGTCTGTGTAACGAGTAACATGGATTTACTGGATAATTGTAATGAAGTAAAAAGTATGCTATTAGACATAAAAATGAAGAAGGGTTAAAAGTAAAAGCAGCCCTGAATGAAATGTACTCAAGTAAAGTACAAATAGCTAAAAACATACTTAAGTAAAGTAACAAAGTAATTGTACTTCATTATTTTCCACCTCTGATATCAGCAGTTTTCTCTGTGGTGCTCTTAAACTCCATCATTGGCCAATATTCACCCCAGGGTTGTGCCCACTGATCCCATGGTGGACCCCCAACCCTCAGTGATGCTACAATAGGCCATGTGAGCTCTCATTTGTTATAATTATTTCGTATTCAGCTTGCTTGAGCGTTTTTTTAAATAAAAAGTTTTTATGACTGATGCATGTGGTGTTGATCCATTTATTCCATCACAGTTTGATAACATTTTGTGTGAACAAGCAGAGAGCAGCAGAACCAACACTGAATGGATGCCAGCCTCTCACAGAGCATCACTCTACTCATTCCACGCCATTGTAGAAAGTCACCTGGAAAATTCATTCTCAGGCCAAGAACAAACCATAAAGCATCCAGATGTTATTATTCATCCAGCGGTCCATATTGTACCAGACACGTTATCAATATTAATCTGTTCAACCGCAGCATGTGGAACACCCACTGTACTTTTTTAGTTGAAGCAGACCCTCCTGAACTGTCTTCTGGCCAGAGGGGATGTGGTCACCCACTAGCACAGGGTTAACTTGGATAGAGAGGTGCACGTCTGTCAAAGAAACCGTAGCAATGGTCGATAGCAGAGGGCAGAGAAGACAAAGCCAAAACTGAACCCGCTAAACCCTGAACAATGACAAAAGAGGGATTGGTGGAATGCAGTCAGCAGGAAACACAATGCCACCTAAAGCAAGACAATAAACGAAGTCAAGAGAGGAGCAGCTAAGAGTCGATGATCACACGGCGTTACTCACTGAGGGCTCTCACGCACACTTGGATGAGGTTAGACTCTGACGCGGCACTGAGTTTAGTGTAGGGTTATAAAGCATGACATGGCATGTGGTACCTTCTAGGTGACAACCCCTGGCAACAGTGCCAAGCATCCTAGCAACACAGTAACAAAATGGCAATGTGACACACTTAAAATTAAATGATAAAAGAAATTCCACTGGTTCATAACTTCATCATTAATACAAAACACTGATGAATTAGTAGTGCTAAAGTTAAAGCTTTTCAAAGACCCACAATAAAGCAACAAGAAAAATTATTTAAAAAGGGAAGAATTTTAACAGGGTGCCAAAATTTGTAACAGTCCATCTATTTAACAAACATCCTTAATTAGGTGGCTCTGAGGCTAAGGATCTGCAATGCGAAGGTTGCTGGTCCGAATCCCGTAAATGACAGAAGTGATTCCACTCTTTCGGACCCTTGAGCAAGGCTCTTAACCTGCAATTGCTGCATCCTGGGTATGGTGTTAACCTTCATCCAGCCCTATAAGCAGGGCCTCCAGCAAATAGGGAAAACTTGGGACTTGTGGCAGGATTGGCATTCCAGTCACCATGAAAACCTCCCATTATTCCACTCCATTCAAATTAGTGTGGTGCTGAGGTGTTACCCATTGTACGAAAGTGCTCGAGCCCTAATTTGGAATCCTGAGGGGTTTGTCATGTGGTGGGTGCAGCAATGTGCTGTAGCAGTGTGTGCTCTCAACCTCCCCTTCTCCTTAATTAGACCATAAGAACAATTTGGACAAGAACAGGCCACACAGCCTAACAAAAGTGACAATCTGATTCATCAAATTTCTTGAAAATAACATCAAGGAGAGATCTGAATGTTCCTGCCACACTACTTGATCGTTTATTTCAAGTGTCTTTGGTTCTTTATGAGAAGGAAAACCTTCTAATAAAAACTTTCTAGACCAATTTTAGGATCATGTGGAGTGAGAGCCTATTCTGCAGTATCTTGGGTGGGCAGGAATAAACCGTGGATAGGATGCCAGTTTTTATATTAGTCCTAATATCCTATTAGTGTCCATTCTGGCATCTATTTTCTGAACCCAGAGTGAGGGTAGGTTTGAGTCCACACCAGCTGAACTACCCATCAGAGGTCACATTTGTGGACCCGTGCTCGCGAACAAGAAGCTTACATCCTTCAGATTCAGAATTAATTCCAAGAAGACACAGTGAAAGACCTACAAAGGATGGCCAAAGTGTTCAACGGTGACAATAAAGTCTGCTGGTCTCCTGAGCCATGGCTCACTAAATCAGCTCATGTGGTTTGGTAGCCCTCATCTTTGCTTTGTTTCTTTGCCTGGCTGCTTCTACTAAAGCATTGGATGACCAACACATAATAAATGGAGTGCTGAGTTAATAGGTTAACTTATGAGGTAACATAGTTTAAGACCGCAGTCCAGTAAGGCTGAGAAATGTCTTTAAAGTGTAGGGAATGTTTAAAACATGAAAAACATTATAGTCACATATTTATATTGTAAATATTAACCTCCTTAGCGTTACATCCTTTCTCAAAAAGATATGTAAAAAGTATTAAATTTTTTGACTTGAAAAATTACATTTTTAGTAAATCTCACCTTTCTACTGTAATACGTAAAAAACACTAAAAATATAAAATCAGAAGTGTAGAAAATATAATAATAATAATAATAATGATGATGAATAATAATTATAATATGAAGAGCACACTGCACTTGTGCGAGTTACGCGAGCGTCACTTTCAGATTCCCAGAATCACTTTCGATTTCACTGTCTGAAGACAAAGTCACGTCATCATCGTTGCTTCTTATGAGACGACATTATGAGGCTAGGAGAAGATGTGTCTACACCGTTGCCTAGGTAACACTAACACAAGACACACCTATACTGTTGCCCATAGTAATGCTCAGCACTAATGCTATTGGCACATTTACAGCCCGAGTAAACCTTGGTCTTACGTGAGACGCGTCTATACTGCTGCCTGAGTGACCCTTGGGACTAATGCTTTTAGTACTGTTTTAACAGCACGAGTGACGCTCGGGTCAAACGTTAAGGAGGCTATTGCACTTTGGCTGGCCCCAGTTAGTAGTGCAGCCTGACAACTGCAACGCCCTGGACTGGATATCATGCCTGTCAGGTTTGCATGTCCTCTCTCTGTGCTTGTCAGTTTCCTGCTGGTCTAATGTACATCCAAAAGAGGTGGAGGTTTGGTCGATGGGTAGCATGAAATTGGCCTAGTTTGGGTGTGTAAGTGTGCCCTGATTGCCTTCCATCCGGAGTCTGTTTCTGTTCTGCACCTTATGATTCTAAACTATAATACTAAAAAGAGTTGGATAGCTCTCATATTGTAAAGATGTACACTTAAGGCAAATTGGTGGTCATAAGTCCAGTTTTGGGTGTGGTCGTGAGTGAGCCCTGTGACAGTCGGCATGTATTGTCACTAAGCTCTACTTCCCTGCAATACTGTAATATAAGGAAAAGACCTTTTCCAGAATCAGAATCACTTTAGTTTGCCAGAACTTAATGTACAGGAATTTCATTTGGTAGATTTGGAGCTGCCTATAAGAGAACACAGCATCACATACAAATAACATGAATAGCATCAGTTAAAAAGAAAGACTTCAAACAAAGTTGCAGAATAGAACGATTATAGAAGAGATGTGCAAATGATAATGTGCAAGTAAAAGTGTGAGAGTATAGTGTGTATGCACGTTCACACACATTCATGTACACACGCTGTAAACACACACATACATGTACACACACTGTAAACACACACGTACATGTACACATGCTGTAAACACACACACCTTCATATGGTATGTGACAGAAGGCATGAATATACTAAGAAGTTAGGCTAAATTACTGCTCTGAGAGGGCCATGGCTCTGGGAAAGGAACTACTGAGGTGTCTGTTAGTTTTGGTTTTAATTGACCTGAAGTGTTTACCAGAGGGGGGTTTGTGAAATAAGTGACGAGCAGATGAGTCCATGGTGATCCTTTTGACATGGTTAGTGACACGAGAATCATACAGGTCTGCCACTGATGGAAGAGCAGAAGTTTTTTCAGTTTAACAGGGAATCACATACTCGAGGACCCCAGTGGAATTGAAGGGGAAGCACATCTAGAACTGAAGCCAGGAAGCTCTTCTTTTCACAAAGAATTTGTGGGAGTCTGGAACAAACTACCGAGATGAGGAGGTGAAGCAGAAACCTTGAGAACCTTTCAGAAGAATCTGGAAGAGATATCGGGACAGCTTAGCTATGAGCTAAACAAACTGGCTTGATGGACTCTTTTTTGTCAAAATTCTCACGTTATAATGAACATATTATTTAAACTTTTATGCTAATGCTATTTTTTGTGTAGTGCCTTACTAACTTTAGATAGAGTCACAGCAGATAGAAGTTATCCTCGGACTATATAATGCACATGTGAGGCCACATCTGCAGTACTGTGCGCAGTTCTGGTCAACATAATACAAAAAAGACATACCAGCACTTGAAGCAGTGCAGTGGAGAACAACAAGGAGCATCCATATGTCCTTCTGTGACAGACTCGAAGAGTTAAACCTGTTCAGTCTCGAGCAGACGAGACCTCATGTGTGGGGACCTCATCTAGGTCTTCAAAATCCTCAAAGAAGATGCAGCAGAATTTTTTCATCTTAGTGGTGAATCACAGCAGAAATTAAGGGGAAGTGCATTTAGGACTGAAGCCAGGAAGCACTTCTTTACGCAAAGACTTGTAGGAATCTGGAACAAATGACCGAGCCATGGAGTTGAAGCAAAAGCCTTAAGAAGAATCTGGATGAGATATTGGGACAGCTTAGCTATTAGCTAAACCAATGACCCTGAAGGGCTGAATGGTCTCCTCTCATTTGTCAAATTTACCATATATACTCGCAGATAAGTTCTGCCACGGATAAGTTGGGACTTGATTTTACCATTTAATTTCTGGTATTTTATAATGTCAGTCATATAAGTCGAATGCGGAAAACTCACACTCAACCCTAAATGGTCCAAGAGATTATGATATGGTAACGCCCACCTGAGAGAGTGACCACGGGGCACACGGCCTTTTTTTTTTCTATGTGTTGTGCCTATGTGACCACACGGTAACACCCAAACTATTCCGAAGCAACGTTTGAACTGATTTGTATTTTTTGTGTCTCACACCCTCATATACGTTTATCGTAAGAGCATCCCTTATGTACGATGGAGCATTCGATCAGAAGAAAATATGAAGCTGGTTTTAAATTAAAAGTCGTTGAAGTAGAGAAAGAAATTGGTAACTGCGCTGCTGCAACAAAATTTAATGTGTCTGAGAAACTGGTGTGAGATTGGAGGAGGCAAGGTGATGTAAAAAAAAAATAAAAATGTAAGTGTCGTATTTTTGAACGGCCGTATAAGTCGGGGTCTGATTTTATGATCGATTTTTCGGGCTTGAAGACCCGACTTGTACGCAAGTATATACAGTAAATGCCACCGCCTCACAACTTTAGGGAGATGGTTTTAAATGTCACCCAGGCCAATGCCACATGCCAAACACACATTAGGTTTATCAAGGTCTCAGGTTTGTGTGTGTGTGTGTGCCCCCTATGAGGGCTTATCTATCTCACAGCCAGCGCAGCAGGTATGCACTGAGCCACCCGACAATACCCTAATGAAATGCAAGAGTTCAGTAAATGGATGGACACTTTTCCCTATAACTTTCATTGCCCCCCGCTGTGATGAACTGGCATCCCACTTGCAGCCGGCTGGTACCTAATGCTATGCACAGACAGTTTTTATTTCTGCACATTGCTGATTATTTTATTTTTCCTAGTCCAGAGTCATTGTTTCCTGATGTCTGATGTTATAACTCCTTGATCATATCAGGTTCCAAACATGGATGCACTTTTATTTTTGTCTAAATTATCTGAAATAATAATACTGGGACAGACTGATGCCCCATGTTATTGTACTCAACCTCCGTGTACTCTCTATTAAGTAGCTAAAACTTTGGACTTCAAACCCTGAGGCTGTCAGTTCAAATCCCCCCACTGCTGACACTGTGGGACCCTGAGCAAGTCACTTCACCCGCCTGTACTCCAATTGGAAAACCAAAAGAAATGTCACCAATTGTATCAGAAATGTTGTAAGTCGCCTTGGATAAAGGCGTCAGCCAAATAACTAAATGAAATGTAAATATAAACACAATAAGGTTCACAACATGGGTGGGCATTGTTTTTACTTCTCTGTAGTTGTGATTATTTTATTTTATGCAATATGACTGGCATCTCATCCATGGTTAATTGGTACCAAATGCCCCTTGTTGCCAGCATTACCTCAATATTAGCCAATATGGTTACAGAGCTTTTATTTCTTTTGTTTTCTGTAATTACTTTTCCTCATCTTGTGCCCAGTGTCTAAAACTGCCAGTATAGTTTTAAAAATTTGTTTAATCACATCGGGTTCAAAAGATGGATGGACACGATTTCAACTAAATTATTTTAAATTCGAGCACAGGGAGAAACTGATGTCCCATCTGCTCTGGACTGGTATCTGGTCTGACCCTCAAGTATAGTCTCTATTAATACAATAATACGGTTGGGCACAGCTTTTACTTCTTTGCATTTCTTTTCATTTTATTATCTGCACTATGACTGCCTGGCGTCTCATCCAGAGTCAGTCAGTTTACACTTTATGGCTGATGTTGCCAATTTTCCCTTAAATGACTCTCTACAGACGGGCACAGCTTTTATTTCCATGCATTTCTCATTGTTTTTTTTTTTTTCCCTAGTCAAGAGTCAGTTTGTGCCCCAATGTCAGATGCTGCCAGTATAGTTTTAAATAACTTTGATCATATTGGATTCAAGACGTGGATGGGCACAGATTTTGACAAAACTTTATGAATTTTGAGGGGTGGGACAGACTGATGTGCATTCTGTTCTGACTTGTGCCTTGATTTTGACAAACCCCCCAGGTGTAGTCTCTAGTACCACAACAATGTGCACAACATAGGTGGGCACAGTTTTAACTTCACTGTATACCTGGTACATAATGCCCAGTGCTGCAAGTATTATCTCACTATGCATGACTGGCATCTAACCCAGGGTCGGTTGGCATCTTATGCCCGATACTGCCAGTATTATCTCAAATTAACCGATAAGGTTCACAGTGTTGACAGACACAGCTTTCATTTCTACACATTTCTAATTATTTTTCTAGTGTGGTGGACTGGTGTCCTACCTGGAGTCAGTTTGCACCTTATGCCCAATGCTGCCAATATCATCTCAAATGACTGTATTCAGCTCAATGTGTGGACAAGCACAGTTTTTATTGCCACACATTTCTAAATAATTTCCTAGTGTGGTAGACTGGCATATCACCTGGGGGCTGTTGGCACCTTATGCTCAGTGCAGCCAATATTAGTCAGATTAACTAATATGGATCTATCAATCGATCTATCTAGTGTGATGGACTGGCAACCGACTTGGGGTTGGTTGGCACTGTATGCCCTTTGCTGCTGGTATCATTTCAATTGACTTCATATTGTTCAGAGTGTGGAGAGACACAGTTTTTATTTTCACACATTTCCAATTATTTTTCTAGTGTGGTGGACTGGCATCCCTCCTGGGGTCGTTTGGCACCTTATGCCCGATGCTGCCAGTATCATCTCAAATTAACCTATATGATTCTATCTATCTATCTATTATATAGAACCTTTCATATCTATCTATCTATCTATCTATTATATAGTGCCTTTCATATCTATCTACCTAGTGTGGTGGACTGGTATCCCACCTGGAGTGGGTTGGAACCATATGCCCAGTGCTGCCAATATCATCTCAAATGACTGCATTCATTTCAGTGTGTGGAGAGACACAGTTTTTATTTCCACAAATTTCTAATTATTTTCCTAGTGTGGTGGACTGACATCCCACCTGGGGTTGGTTGGCACCTTATGCCCAATGCTGCCAGTATTATCACAAATTAGCTGAAATGGTTCTATCTGTCTGTCTAGTGTGGTGGACAGGCGTCCCACCTGGGGTTGGTTGGCACCTTATGCCTGATGCTGCCAGTATCATCTCAAATGACTTCATATGGTTCAGAGTGTGGAGAGACACAGTTTTTATTTCCACACATTTCTAATTATTTTTCTAGTTTGGTGAACTGGCATTGCACCCGGGGTCGGTAGGCACCTTACACTCTGTGCTGCCAGTATTAGTCAGCATAGTGTCGGATGACCCGGACTCAGATTTCTTTCTGAAATAACTTTATTTTGGGCCCACTGATATTCTGATGCCCCATCAGCAGTCTACTTTTCAGGTAATGAGTGTATTTGATTTTGATCTCTTGGACCGCTGGCACTGTCCTCACCAGCTGGTGTCTGACGTGCTCCTGGTTGGAGCCACAAACACAGGTCATGTCTGCCCGTCATTCTATTTGGGTCTAAGCCAGTGGGCTCCATGGCCGGATGGACGACTTTGCCGGCAGGGCTTCGTGTGACTGTCGAAGTAAGAAGGTGGCTACGTTACCTGCAACGGTCATTTTTGCTGAGCACCAATAGATAAAGCAAATCTACCTACCCAGGATTTTGACTGTTTGCTTGTGGTATCTTTCCCGGTTAGCAGCATGCGGACCCTGAACCTGAGTCTTGCTCCTCCACAGTTTCCAACCTATGGATCCATACAAGAAAGTTAAGCAGGTCATGGGGATGATGAAGTAGAGAGTAGACATCCAAATCATGGTGTCGAGGAGCCCGGAGCTGAGGGCGTGCGCAGTGTACTTGCACGCTCTGTGTTCAGCAACTGGGTGAGTGCTATTTTCATACTGAACTCCGAAAAGGAAAAGCATGGGAGCAGCAGAGGAGAGCGCCAAGGTCCACAGCAGTACTATGGCGTACTTCACTCGCCGCCGGGTTACAAATACTTTGGCCTTAAGAGGAAAGCAAATGGCCAGGTACCTCTCGATGCTCAGGGCCGTGATGTGCAGGATGGTGGCATACGTGCACCCCTCATTAATGTAATGGAAGAGTCGACAGATAACCTCGCCGAAAATCCAGGGGTAATACTTCCAGAGACGGTAGAGGTCAAAGGGGAGGCAGAGCAGAATGATCAGGTCAGAGACGGCCATGCTCGACAGGTAGAGGTTGGTGGTGGTCTTCATGTCCTTGTACCTCCGAATGATCAGAATCGTCATGGTGTTCCCGCAGACACCAACACAGAAGAGCAGAATGCAGATGATGGTGATAGGGATCAGCGCTGAAAGGGGGAACAAGGAGACCAAGCTGGCCATCTCCTGGTGTTCCTCCATGGCTTGAGGTTAGGTGGAGATCTGAAAGAAAATGTTAGTTTTACGATTAAACCAAAACCAAAGAAAGTGCAAGAAGTACTGCATGAAATTTCATAAAAGAGGAGTACAGCAGAAATTACAGGGGTCACCTTTAATGTCCTGTCTGGTCCTTCATTCGCAGCTGGACGACACATCCATGCTTGTGAGCGGCCGGAGAGTCTCTGCTGCTCTGCTGCTCTTCCCTTCGTCTGCGGTGCCCGCCTGCGCGCTGCGAGATAACAAAAGACAGAGCTGCGCTTTCAAAAGCTCAGAGATTATGCGTCCCTTATGGAGGGGTGGGGGTGGAAGGGGGGGGGGTTAGAGGGTCTCCTTTCCGAAAAGACGCTGCCGATTCATTAAACACTTACAGGAAACGGAGCGGAGCTGTCTTAAGTGTTCACAGCAGCAATTCATTTGCCGTGTGAAGGAAAGGAATTGGCACAAAAGGGCACTAATGCAGAGGGATGGCCAGGCGTGAACCAATAGCTTACCTGAGGACCTGAGTGGGCAGCATGTTCTGCGGATGGCAAATTTGATCTGATTAACTTATTAGGAGCTGTCAAGAAAAGGTTTACTTCTAGGAAGAGCAACTGGAACTGAAATCAGAAATCCGTCAAACCGCAGCGGCACTGAGCACAAAGCTGGAGCCAACCCTAGGAGGGATGCCAGTCCGTTGCATGGTACACTCACTCACACACACACATTTAACAAACCATTCATCCACTTACTGGACCTGCCACATCTCAGGTAGACAGCACTGGGTGAGAAGCAGGAACCAACCCCTGGGTGGGCTTAACATCCATTCTATTCTCTTAACCCCTACTGGAAAAAGTCTGAATTAGTGTATGCCACCCTAATTAGGGGTGTCTGCAGAAATGTAAGGATGTATTTCATGAGGTCTATGCACAGTACATAATAAACAAGAATTAGTTGCATCAAATATTTCTAATTATTTTATTTTTTTCCTAGTTAAGATGCAAGATTTTGTCCCTGTACAGTACAATGAAATATCATTTGGAGCGAGCTTATCGATGCCTTGGATAAAAGTATATAAGAGTAGATAATAAACTAAGTAAACATTAAACTACGAGAAGCACACTTACTATGAACAGTCCCAGATATAAAAAGAGTAAAAGTAAAGGTAAAGATGTAGGAATCCATATTACTAACCGAGAATGGTAAACCGGATATGGACGCAGGGACCTGCCCGTGGACGCAGGAGACATAGTGCGCAGGCGCCACACAAAGCCCCCCCGCTCCAGAGCAAAACGGGAGAGACTACGAACCGTCTGACATGCCGCAAGCAGGATAAAGCGAGGTCAGAAATAAAAGACAGAGTAGGAAACAAAGTAAAACGTCATAAAGAGGTTAACTCTTTCAGGGCGAATGTTGACTTCTGTGAAAACGGAGGTGGCCATCAACAAGACGCGCCGTTACGGTTTACTCTGACTCCCGTTGCTAGAAGGAAAGTTAGCTTCATTGGTTTGATGGAGATTCCCTGTGCTTGCACATGTCGTGAGGAGCAAACAACGGCGAAAACGGCATCAGCCTCTGGCGAGAGGTCAAAGCGAATGCGTAAAGCAAAATACTCCATGGACGACGTTTGGCATATTATCGCCGAAATGGACTCTGACTCGTCAGACTCTGAATTTGGATACAAGTGATCGAAAACGAACGTGAGCTACCAGCATCAGCCGATCACAGTGCTGAACAGGTTCGTGTAGCTGATGCACCTAAGGCAACGTTTGCCTGGGAGGACTGCCATTTACAATGACAAGAGGTAGAAACCCGATCGCGACGCACTCTGACTGCATACGGCTCCAGCTGGGCACGCATTCCTGACGAACTGGCAGCCACAGCATGTAGCAACAAACGTTTTATGTTGATTTCTGTGTGAAACCTTTGCTTTGGGTGCTTTTCAGAAAACTACGTTTTTTTGGCAAAAATATTCAGCCCTCAAAGAGTTAAAGAACGGGGCCAAACACGTGGAGAGCAGGTTACAGATGATGAAAACTGGAATGCAACAGCTTCAAAAAAACCTAGGCACAAAACACATGCACAGCGAGGGACAGAATATAAAGGCGGAAACAACGACAGTTAAACGTCCACACCACACAGCGGAGGCAGACCCGGAAGGTGCAGGCGCCTACATCAGGCGAGGGAAAGTACGAAAGGCAAAGGTGCCTACACAGCATGGTAAAACCCGACATAATACGGAAGGCGCAGGCGTTGCCGCCATATTGTGAGTGGCACTACTGCGTAGTGAAGGCGCAGGCGTCACCGCCATATTGTGCGTGGCACTACTGCGGAGTGAAGTTAGGAATAATGTGCTGCTTAGGATCGTACAAAACGGCGAACGCGACCCACCATTTGAAACTGCGGAGGCCAAGCAGGCATGGGTTCAAACTGAACGAGCTCGACTGATGGATATACGCCTACAACGCGCGTCTCAAACTGCAGAAGCAGGGCAAGCACGGATTCAAAACAACGCAAGTTCCTACAACGCGTGTCTGAAACTACTGCTGCCCAGCGGCCACGGGTTCAAAACGCTGGGGGTAGGCGAGCGAAGCGAGCAGGGGGCGAAGCCCCCTTGTAAATAGATAAATAAGAAATGAGGTCAGAGTGAAGGTTACAGTCAATGTGATGGTCATGAATTCCACATGTGTCATGTAGAAGTGTGTGACTATGTGTTGTTGATCCAGAAGTTCAATTCAATCAGCGGCGGCCTCTGCCATTACCTGGCCGGGACGCCAGCTGGATGGAAGTACCTGGGACAAGGCACTACCTTCCCCGGGACGCCAGAGGGCAACCCTCCTGGGCAGCTGTGGCAACACAGATTCCCGCAAAGCACTCTGGGAGTTGGAGTTTTGCATCGCCCTGTTGTGTTCCGTGGGGGCCACCAGGGGGAGCTGCAGTGCCCTATGTTGGGCTTTCATCACACCTGGGAGTGATTTCAGGTTTGAGTAACGAGCCACCTGGAACACTCCCAGGCCCAGCTTAAAAGGAGCCGCCTCACTCAAACCAGGAAGCTTGATGGGAGGAGTGAAGATGTAAGGAGAGAGAAGACACAATGCTGTGTATGTTGGACTGCGTTTCACAGGGCTGTGTGCTGAGCACTGCAGGTGGGAACGAGTGAAAAGCGTTTCTCACTCTAATCACAAAGGCTTGTGTTGTGTTGCACTTTGGTCTTTCCCCGTTGTGTCGGGGTTGGGGCAGCTGGCGTGCCCCTGGTTTCCACAATAGGAAGGGGCAGTGATGGCTGGGTATTTAATGGGCTGATTGCTATGGGGTAAAAGCTGTTCTTCAGCCTGGTTGTGCGGGCATGCAGGTCTCTGAAGTGCCTGCCAGAGGGCAGAGGAGTTCAAATACTATGACCGGGGTGGGTTTAAATCTTCACAAATGTTCTTTGCTTTTCTGCTGCAGCGGGTAGTGAAGATATGTATCTTCCAGCTGAGCGCCAGTAATTGTGTCAGCCATTTTGATGATACGCTGGAAGGTCTTCTTGTGATATTTGCCCGGACACCACCAGTCGAAGACCACATCTTTATACAAAACTTGTTTATTTTCTACTTTCCTTCAACACAACACAACTCAGTCCCACACAACACACAGTGCCTCTAGCCCCAGTCACCTTTCTCCTGGGCCTTTCTCTCTCTTAATGTCCCTGGGCCACCTGTCCTCTCTCTCCAGGAGCTTCGTCCTACTCCTGCTCCCGACTCCAGCTCGGTGATTGGAGGGAGGCGGCCCCTCTTATCCTCACCCAGGATAGCTCCAGGTGATCTACCTGACATCACGTCCTGGTGTTTGCGGAAGCATCAGGAGAGCACCCGGAAGCACTCCGGCTAACCCTGGAAGGATCAACGTCCATTGGCGTGGCAGAAGTAAATAAGCCCTGGGCTCCATGAGGCTCGGGGCGCCCCCTGGCGGTGGATATGGGTCTCCACGGACTTGAGCCTCCCTGCTCCCCTTCCGTGGCCCTCTTCTGCTCCAGGGCAGTTGCCTCCTCGTGGCCTGGAGGACAAATATGCCACCTCTTGGTCCCTCCAGGCGTCCCGGCCGGGTCTGACCCCCAGCCATGTATGACACTGTTCTCAAAGGTGCAGCCAGAGTACCACACTGTAATGCAGTACATGATGACAGACTCTATTGGTGCATTTGTACAAGTTAACCAGCAGCTGTTGTGGGAGTTGTGCTTTCTTCAGGCTCCTCAGAAAGTGAAGCCTCTGAAGACCTTTCTTGGCCATTGCTGTCACGTTTGTTGTCCATGGCAGTTCCTGCCTGACGTGGACTCCCAAGAATCTGAAACTCTGGACTATCTCCACCCTCTCACCGTTAATATTTATGGGATGGTGACCACTGTAGTTCAGTCTCCTGAAGTCCAGAATCAGTTCTTTTGTTTTCTCTATTGGCTGCTTTGTCATTATTGGAGATGAGGCCTATTATGATGTTAGTATCATGGACAGGTTTGCAGTCGTTTGTGAAGAGGGAGTAAAGGAGAGGTCTCAGCACACAGCCCTGTGGTACCCCAGTGTTCAGTGTTACTGATGAAGAGAGGAGCTTAAATATAAGCACAGTTTGTGGTCTGTTAGTGAGAAAATCTAAAATGCAGTTACAAAGGTGTGAGTTGAGACCCAAGTGTGGTATTGCAGGTCTGTGCAGGTCTGCGGCTTAGAAGAAAAGGGACAGTTTTTAATTAAATAATCGTCACACTTGCGGCTTATAGAGGGGGTGTGGTAGTGTGGCCAGAGCAGTTCTCGGATGTGACGTGCTGCGGGCATTTCCTCGCTTAAGTGCACAGGTGAGGAATTGTCCGTATCCGTAATTGATGCCGGGAGCTGCTAATCGCCACACCTGTGCCACGTCCTCATTATAAATAGGAGAAGTGCGAGTGCGGAGGGAAGAAAAAAAGATAGAAAGAATGGAGGTTAGAGGAAGAAGAAAGGGAACCTGGAAGCTGAGAGCCGGTGTGGTTATGAGCAAGAGAGCGAGAGCAGGCTCGATGTAAGAAAGAAGGCATCTGGGAAGTGAGCCTTAATGGGGTGTTTGGCCAGCACCCGGGGGGGGCAGACGGATGGGGTCACTCCTACCAAGTTTTGCAGAGGAGCAGGAATGACCACGATCAAAGACGGCTTGCCACGTAAGGCCGCAGGATTTGGAGGCTCGGGAGGTGGAAGCCCCAGCGTGAGCATCCTGGTCACTGGGGAACCAGAGTCCCGGTCTGGCAGAGCCCTATGGAGCCAGGGACCAAAAGGCGACCTGACCAGTAGAAGAAGGTCAGCTGCAGGTAGGGCGACTCCTCTGGTACATGGCCCGGATGGAAGAAGCAGAGGAGCCACCAGTTGAAGAAGACACCGGGTTTTGTTTTTAAAGGACTGATGAAAAACAAGATGGAAACGTACTCACAAGCGAGAAGAGTGTGTTGAGCAGATGGAAAGAGTACTTTGAGAGGCTGATGAATGAAGAGAACGAGAGAGAGAAGAGGTTGGATGATGTGGAGATAGTGAATCAGGAAGTGCAACGAATTAGCAAGGAGGAAGTAAGGACAGCTATGAAGAGGATGAAGAATGGAAAAGCTGTTGGTCCAGATGACATACCTGTGGAAGCATGGAGGTGTTTAAGAGTTGGCAGCGGAGTTTTTAACCAGATTGTTTAATGGTATCTTGGAAAATCAGGAATGGAGAAAAAGTGTACTGGTGCAAGTTTAAGAATATGGGATGTTCAGAGGATGTGGGGAGGAGCAGCGGCTCTATTCTGAGCCCGTCCTGGATGACTGAGCTTCTCACCCTATCTTTAAGGGAAAGCCCAGACACCCTACAGAGGAAACTCATTCCAGCCGCTTGTATTCACGATCTTGTTCTTTTGGTCACTACCCATTGCTCATGACCATAGGTGAGGGTAGGAGCGTAGATCGACTGGTAAATTGAGACCTTTGCCTTATGGCTCAGCTCCTTTTTCACCACGACAGACCAATGTAGAGCCCGCATCACTGTGGATACCGCACCGATCCGCCTGTCGATCTCACGCTCCATTCTTCCCTCACTCGTGAACAAGACCCCGAGATACTTGAACTCCTCCACTTGGGGCAGGATCTCGCTACCAACCCTGAGAGGGCACTCCACCCTTTCCCAGCTGAAGACCATGGTCTCGGATTTGGAGGTGCTGATTCCCAACCCAGCCGCTTCACACTCAGCTGTGAACCGATCCAGAGAGAGCTGAAGATCATGGCCTGATGAAGCAAACAGGACAACATCATCTGCAAAAAGCAGTGACCCAATCCTATGATTGAGAGAGAGAGATTCTGCTGTTTTCTACAAGTCCATTTTGGCTATCCATATGCCATTCAGAAGGGGATGAAAAAAAACAGAATGTGGTCAGCAGTGAAATGGAAAGAGCTGGAAAGGGCATGGAACTTGGTGGGAAGTGGGATCGAAAAATACAGGCCTCTACACTCTGCACACACAACCATGTCGAGTGTTCTCAGCAGAGGGAAATTCTTATTTGAACTCTTATGCTCTCTTAACAATGAAGGAAAAGGCACCCCTAAGTAAATCAGTTCTACACCCAAAAAGTAACAATAACTAATGGTGACTTATGCCAGTCTTAACACTAGAATCCCTGAAGACTACAAAAACATTTGTAATTTAAGCCCACCTTAAATTCCTTCGCACCTCTACCATCAGCGTCTTTTGTTTTGCAAATGTGTCGATCAGCACAAGCAGCCTGCTATCCCATCCCCTCCACTGCCGCAGCTCAACTTACGCAAAAAGTTCTCCCAGCTCAAGTCTTTTTATCTGGGTGTGTGTGAGGTGCCTGGAGTTTTATACGGTAAATAATACAGTATATCGTTATTTAGAATGCATGCATTTCATGTGTGTTCCATGTCTACAACGATCTGCGTAAATGTAAGATGACAGGAAATGTGAGGTAAGAAATGTTGAGCACATAACTAAAACAGAATTCTTTTATGTCTGTGTTAAAGGGACAAAGTGACAGTGCCATCTTTTTTAAATGGAAACACACATTGGTCTTAAGAGAGTCAGGTTGCCTGTCACACGTGCCACCTCTGACCAGACTGGCCACTGAGGTGACATTAGCACATCTGATCAGGCAGTTGTCACCCTACCTAGCTGCACATCCTGGGGGTGACAGGGCTGCCTTATCGGGCACCAGTGACTGAAATCGACACAACTGAGAACATTAGAACACTCTAGACGAGAACAGGCCATTCAGCCCAACAAAGCTCACCAGTCCTATCCACTTATTTTCATCCAAAAAAACATCAATTCAAGTTTTGAAAGTCCCTAACATCTTACTGTCTACCACACTACTTGGTAGCTTATTCCAAGTGTTTATCGTTCTTTGTGTAAAGAAAAACTTCCTAATGTTTGTGCGAAATTTACTCAAAAACAAGTTTCCAGCGGTGTCCCCATGTTTTTGATGAACTCATTTTAAAATAACAGTCTCGATCCACTGCACTAATTCCCTTCATAATTTTAAACACTTCAGTCAGGTCACCTCTTAATCTTCTTTTGCTTAAACTGTAAAGGCTCAGCTCTTTTAATCTTTCCTCATAATTCAACCCGTGTAGCCATGGAATCAGCCTGGTCGCTCTTCTCTGGACCTTTTCTAGTGCTGCTATGTCCTTTTTGTAGTCTGGAGACCAAAACTGCACACAGTACTCCAGATGAGGTCTCACCAGTGTGTTATAAAGGTTGAGCAGAACCTCCTGGGACTTGTACTCTACACATCAGGGCGCTATATAACCTAACATTCTGTTAGCCTTCTTAATGGCTTCTTAACACTGTTGGGAAGTCGATAGCTTAGAGTCCACTATGACTCCTAATTCCTTCTCATGAGGTGCACTCTCGATTTTCAGACTGTCCATTGTGTATTCAAACCTGACATTTTTACTTCCTATGTGTAATAGTTTACATTTACTGACATTAAATTTCATCTGACACAAACCTGCAGAAGCCTGTATGCTATCCAATTCCTTCTGTAATGATATAACGGATTGTAAATTATCTGCTAATCCACCTATCTTGGTATCATCTGCAAACTTAACCAGCTTGTTACTTATATTCCTATCTAAATCATTTATATATTAAAAATAGCAGCGGCCCTAGCACTGACCCCTGCTGGACACCACTTTTAATATCGGCCAATTCTGATGAGGTTCCTCTCATCATTACCCTCTAATTCCTGTGTCTGAGGCAATTCTGCACCAATCTACAAACATCACCCTGAACTCCCATTTCTTTTAGTTTCATGCCCAACCCTCTCATGTGACACCTTATCAAATGCTTTTCTGAAAGCCCAGATAAATAATATCATGTGCTCCACTTTGGTCATTTCCTTTTGCTGCCTCCTCATAGAATTCCACCAAGTTAGTAAAACACGACCTCCATCTTCTGAACCCATGCTGACTGTTCAGAATAAATTTTCCAGGTGTTGCTCAATGTTATCCTTAATAATTCCTTCCATTAATTTTCCTGTGATGCATGTTAAACTTACTGGCCTACAGTTGCTTGGATCTGCCCTGTCACCCTTTTTATATAATGGGATGATATTTGCCATTTTCCAGTCCTTCGGAATCTCTCCAGTGTGCAGTGACTTCCTAAAAATATGTGTCACGGGTTTATATCTGTACTCGCTAGCCTCCTTAAGAACTCGAGGGTAAATACTGTCTGGTCCTGGTGATTTGTTTGATTTCCTCTTATTTAATCTGAGCAGTACTTCTCCCTCTACAATTTCCAAATCCCTCAGTACCTCCTTAGTAGTCCCTGTTACTACTCTGAGGTTATCCACTTGCTCACTTGTAAACACCTCAGAAAAATGTAAGTTTAGGGCATCCGCTATTTCACTGTCTGTATCTTTTAATTCCCTTTAACTATTTCTGATGCACTTGACCTCCTCCTTGACTGTTCTTTTACTACTAAAATACTGAAAGAATCTCTTGATGGTTGCCCTCATGTTCTCATACGCGCTACAATTCACTTTGCAGTCATTAGTCTTATGTGCCTTATAAAGCAGGTTTTTCCTTTGCAACTTCTTTTTTAAATCTTTATTAATCCACCGTGGAAGTTTTTTTTTAGTTTCCCATTAATTCCAAATTTAGTTATGTATCTGTCCTGCATTACATGTAAAACATCTTTAAACCTGTTCCACTGCTCCTCGACTGTCTCCACACTTAAAAGCTTATCCTAGTGTATCCTACTTAGACATTGTCGCATTTGCTCAAAATTTGCCCTACCAAAGTTCAACTTAACAATTTTAGTCTTTGCATCTGTACTCTTACAAAATACAGAGGATTGTATTACATTATGGTCACGTGACCCTAGCAGTTCAATCACCTTTACACCTTCAATTCTATCCTGATTATTACAAAATTCTAAATCCAGACAGGCTTCACCCAGCATTGGTGCTTTAACATGCTGTGTTAGAAAACAGTCACTGATAACTTCTAAAAACTCCTGCTCTTGTGCTCCTCCATCTGCAAGGTTATCCCAGTTAATATTTGGATAATTAAAGTCCCCCATGACTGAAATACAAAAGGCCTTAAGAACGTTCAGGTATCCGACACTCATGAGCGGCTAAGACAGAACAGCTATGGATGAAGGGAGAGCTTTGGCCCACGAATCTTCTAGAGGTGCTTTGATTTTCACTGATCCAGTGGACTCAGTTATGCAGTGGCAGTGCTGCTGCCTCGCAACAAGGAGAAGGCAATTTGTGTCCCATGTGCTCCTTGTGTGGGGTTGGCCTGTCCTCTCCGGGGGTCCATGTGGGGTTTCCTCCCACAATCCAAAGACACACAGGTTAGGCGAGCAGGCATTGGGCCCCTAAGTGTGTGTGTGTGTGCTGACCATGTGATGGTCTTGTTCAGGGTTTGCTCCTGCCTTGGGACAGATGCATGCTGGGATCGGCTCCAGGCTTCACGGTGACCCTGCTCAGGTTAAACGGGTTTAAAATTGGACGGATGATCCTGTGATTAGATTTGAAATGCATTCATTTATTTATAGCAATCATAATGAAATCCTGTCAAAGATACACTAAGCATAGCAATCCCCCTGCTGTGAGGTTGGGTAGATGAGACCTTTAAAGGTTATAAAGGAAAAAACAAATCAAAACGAGGACAGAATTATATTAATTCAATTACAAATGCATCAGCGGTTAAGGTGCAATGAAATCCTGGTTAGTGTTACTCCAGACGAGCTCTGACAGCCTCCACTCGTTTGTCAGCGTTTAAAGAAGTGAATGAGAGCTTCAGAGTGCGGACCGCCTGTCGATAACACGACTGTCAGAGTGGGACTGGCCGGCTCGATGACAGCCCCTCCGTAATCCTGAAATAGGCCTCACCTGCCTTAGAGAAAGAAAGCACCGTCAAGTGAAGTCCGCTTCTGCTTGTTGCTGGGGGGGTTTTCCTCAATCGTTCCAATCACAAAGCTAACCGAGGGTACTGGGGCTCTCAATTGGACATTCAGACTAACAAATGTCTGTGCATCCTTAAGATGGGACAGGAGCCCGGACACCGGGCAATGGAGGCAGGAGACTCATTGGTGTCTATAACCCTCTCTTTTAGCATGACCTTTGGGGGTCAGAGTGCAGGGTCAGCCATTGCACAGCTCCCCTGGAGCAATGTTCAGGTCAAGGGCCTTCCTCAAGGACCCAGTGGAGTGGGATCACTTCTCACTGTAACAGGATTTGAACCAGCAACCTTCCAGATTCCAGTGCAGATCCTTAACCTCAGTGCCACCACTCCACTCTTCTGTTAATCAGGTTTCTCCTCCTTCTCTTTCCATGGTCATCTCTTGTCCATCTCATTAGAGAGATGGTTGGTCTCCATTTCTCTTCACTCTGTGACACCTCAGGCTGCGTTCTCTGAAATGGATGTGAGCAACACTGGAGCACCCGAAGAAACAGGCCTGTCGCCTTCCTCTTCACTCTGCACCTCAGACTACAAATGTAACAGCAGGACACGTCATCTGCAGAAATTCTCAGGTGAATCCGCACTTATGGAGTGTGTTCATAAAGGGGGTGAGGCAGACGTGGGGAACTGTGTTTCTTGGTACAAAGATAATTGTCTGCAACTTAACATCAACAAAACCAAGGAACTGCTTATTGACCTTCACCACACTAGGGAGGCTGTAGAGGTGGTCCACGCCTATAAGTACTTTTGGGGGTCCTGCATCAATGACCAGTCCAAAACAGAGGAACTACATAAGAAAGGGCAGAGCAGGCTCACATGACCACATCTTCTACAACTCTGTGATGGCCAGTGAGATTTTCTATGTTGAGGTGTGCCAGGCCAGTAAGATCACTTTAAGTGAGGCCCACCAAATCAAGAAGCTAAGTAAAAGGGCAGGCTCAGTTATGGGGTACACTCTGTGGACACCCTGGAGGTTGTAGAAAAGAAGAGAATAAAAACAAAGCTGAGGGCTATTATGAACAAAGCTGCACATCCTCTCTGTGACACAACAACACTGAGGACTTTCAGCCAATGAATTATTCAGTAGAAGTGGGTCAGGAAATGCAACGGGGGCTCCTTTATAACAACAGCAATACGTCTGCATAATGAACACCTCACTGGGACTGGGGCCGACATGTCAGGAGTTTTCTTTCTTTTTATTATTACATGATTTTATTCAACTTAGCGTCAGATTGTCCGGGTCAAATTTTGCAATCAATATTTTCACCCACTTTTACCAAACTAATTCAAACTTTGCACGCATGCTGATCTCCGGTGACAATACAATATTTCATCAGTTTTGACCTGGGATTTGTATGTTAATTACATCAAATTTAAATTTCGCATTTCCTTATATTATACTTTTAGTGATTACACATAGTGTATATAGAGTGCACTTCGCAAACACAGATATATATGAAAAATTAGCGGTGTTGGTCAAGTGATTAGCGTGTTTGACTTTCGATCAAATGGTCGATGGTTCAAGACCAATCTAGACAAACTGATTAAAAAAAATCAGATTAACCGATATCCATAGATTCCTAAAAAGAAAAACTCTAACAATGTGAAAAACTCTCCAATTATAACCGTTATCTAATCAACTTTAATATGATGTGTCATTTTCTTTCCATAGTTAAGTTGGTTAGAAATTTTAATGAATCTATGCATTTTAAATGAATTAAATTATTTTATGAGTGCCTAATGATTTCATTTTTAGTCACATATGACCAACAAAATCTTAGAACAAAATAGAAATTTTTTTTTTTTTTTTTTTACTTTTTAGTGCATTTTTGAATAAAATTGTGTCACTTAAAAACAGTTTTTACATATTTTTACATTTTCTTGCTTTATAGTCATTCTAGTGTGTGTTCAGACCAAAGTGTGTGCGTGTGTATACATATATATATATATATACTGTATATATCTTATATACTGTATAAACGTCTACACGTGGAAGTATGTCTGTCTGTCTGGCCCAGAAGTGCGAGGCTGGCTACACCATGAAGCTCAAAGAAAGCGACTCCGTCATCAAAGTGAAACCTCCGAGGAGAGAGAAACTCGCTTAGCCACTGATAGACAACGGAGGTGAGCACGTCAGCAAAATGAAACCACTGAGGAAAGAGAACCTCACTTAGTCACTAATGCACAACCGCCAGAATCCATGGTTTCTAGGAGGCTGGGCTTTTTATAGCACGGGCTTACACAGCTAATATAATATATATATATATATATATATATATATATATACACAGTATATATAGTGTTGCAAACAGCCGGGTCACACTGGAAGGACTAAGAGTGCTAGGTGGCAGCCCCCCTGGGTTTCAGTGGAGACTTAGACTC
This sequence comes from Erpetoichthys calabaricus, assembly GCF_900747795.2. NCBI lineage: Eukaryota > Metazoa > Chordata > Cladistia > Polypteriformes > Polypteridae > Erpetoichthys > Erpetoichthys calabaricus. Next base: position 21,880,456 of record NC_041397.2, read on the forward strand.
CCGCTGGGCTCCATGGGACTTGAAGTGTGATACGGTCTTTTGGGTTCCGTGGGCGCTGCAGCTGCTGCTGTGCCCTTATGGGCAGCTCTTCTGCCACACCTAGAAGTGCTGCTGGAAGTAGGTCAACAAGCACCTGGAGCACTTCTTGGGTGCCTTATAAAAGGAGCCAAGAGCCACTACTCCGGGAGCCAGAGTTGGGAGAAGGTAGGCGAAGCTTACCCAGAGGAGTAGAGGAAAGAGGAAGAGAAAGAGAAAAAGATAAAGAAAAAGAGTTTTGTGCTGTGCCTGTGGGAAGTCGTTTCCCATGAGGACAAAGAAAAATAAAAACGTGTGTGCTTGCACATATACAGTGAAAGTATTCACAGCACATCACTTTTTCCACATTTTGTTATGTTACGGCCTTATTCCAAAATTAATTAAATTCATTTTTTTCCTCAGAATTCTACACACAACACCCCATAATGACAACATGAAAAAACTTTACTTGAGGTTTTTGCAAATTTATTAAAAATAAAAAAAATGTGAAATCCCATGTACATAAGTATTCACAGCCTGTGCTCTATACTTTGTCGATGCACCTTTGGCAGCAATTACAGCCTCAAGTCTTGTTGAATATGATGCCACAAGCTTGGCACACCTATCCTTGGCCAGTTTCGCCCATTCCTCTTTGCAGCACCTCTCAAGCTCCATCAGGTTGGATGGGAAGCGTCGGTGCACAACCATTTTAAGATCTCTCCAGAGATGTTCAATCAGATTCAAGTCTGGGCTCTGGCTGGGCCACTCAAGGACATTCACAGAGTTGTCCTGAAGCCACTCCTTTGATATCTTGGCTGTATGCTTAGGGTCGTTGTCCTGCTGAAAGATGAACCGTCGCCCCAGTCTGAGGTCAAGAGCGCTCTGGAGCAGGTTTTCATCCAGGGTGTCTCTGTACATTGCTGCAGTCATCTTTCCCTTTATCCTGACTAGTCTCCCAGTTCCTGCCGCTGAAAAACATCCTCACAGCATGATGCTGCCACCACCATGCTTCACTGTAGGGATGGTATTGGCCTGGTGATGAGCGGTGCCAGGTTTCCTCCAAACGTGACGCCTGGCATTCACACCAAAGAGTTCAATCTTTGTCTCATCAGACCACAGAATTTTCTTTCTTATGGTCTGAGAGTCCTTCAGGTGCCTTTTGGCAAACTCCAGGCGGGCTGCCATGTGCCTTTTACTAAGGAGTGGCGTCCGTCTGGCCACTCTACCATACAGGCCTGATTGGTGGATTGCTGCAGAGATAGTTGTCCTTCTGGAAGGTTCTCCTCTCTTCACAGAGGACCTCTGGAGCTCTGACAGAGTGACCAACGGGTTCTTGGTCACCTCCCTGACTAAGGCCCTTCTCCCCCGATCGCTCAGTTTAGATGGCCGGCCAGCTCTAGGAAGAGTCCTGGTGGTTTCGAACTTCTTCCACTTACGGATGATGGAGGCCACTGTGCTCATTGGGACCTTCAAAGCAGCTGAAATTTTTCTGTAACCTTCCCCAGATTTGTGCCTCGAGACAATCCTGTCTCGGAGGTCTACAGACAATTCCTTTGACTTCACGCTTGGTTTGTGTTCTGAGATGAACTGTCAAACTGTGGGACCTTATATAGACAGGTGTGTGCCTTTCCAAATCATGTCCAGTCAACTGAATTTACCGCAGGTGGACTCCAATGAAGCTGCAGAAACATCTCAAGGATGATCAGGGGAAACAGGATGCACCTGAGCTCAATTTTGAGCTTCATGGCAAAGGTTGTGAATACTTATGTACATATGCTTTCTCAATTTTTTTTATTTTTAATAAATGTGCAAAAACCTCAAGTAAACTTTCATGTTGTCATTATGGGGTGTTGTGTGTAGAATTCTGAGGAAAATAATAAATTTAATCCATTTTGGAATAAGGCTGTAACAACAAAATGTGGAAAAAGTGATGCGCTGTGAATACTTTCCGGATGCCACTGTATATATATATATATATATATATATATATATATATATAGTGACAGATAGGGGCGCTCTCGCTCCCTTGAACTCTCGGACACCACGCCAGACACCAGATAAAAGTCCAAAATATTGGTTTTATTATTGAGGTGTGGTGCTTGCATGTGGAAGATTTTGCTGTGAACAGACAATATGCGGTCAAAGGAGCTCTCCATGCAGGTGAAAGAAGCCATCCTTAAGCTGCGAAAACAGAAAAAACCCATCCAAGAAATTGCTACAATATTATGAGTGGCATAATCTACAGTTTGGTACATCCTGAGAAAGAATGCAAGCACTGGTGAACTCAGCAACGCAAAAAGACCTGGACGTCCACGAAAGACAACAGTGGTGGATGATCGCAGAATCCTTTCCATGGTGAAGAGAAACCCCTTCACAACAGCCAACCAAGTGAACAACACTCTCCAGGGGGTAGGTGTATCGATATCCAAGTCTACCATAAAGAGAAGACTGCATGAAAGTAAATGCAGAGGGTGCACTGCAAGGTGCAAGCCACTCATAAGCCTCAAGGAGAGAAAGGCTAGATTGGACTTTGCTAAAGAACATCTAAAAAAGCCAGCACAGTTCTGGAAAAACATTCTTTGGACAGATGAAACCAAGATCAACCTCTACCAGAATGATAACAAGAAAAAAGTATGGAGAAGGCGTGGAACAGCTCATTATCCAAAGCATACCACATCATCTGTAAAACACGGTGGAGGGAGGCAGTGTGATGGCTTGGGCGTGCATGGCTGCCAGTGGCACTGGGACACTCGTGTTTATTGATGATGTGACACAGGACAGAAGCAGCCGAATGAATTCTGAGGTGTTCAGAGATATTCTGTCTGCTCAAATCCAGCTAAATGCAGTCAAATTGATTGGGCGACATTTCATGATACAGATGGACAATGACCCAAAACATACAGCCAAAGCAACCCAGGAGTTTATTAAAGCAAAGAAGTGGAAAATTCTTGAATGTCCAAGTCAGTCACCTGATCTTAACCCAATTGAGCAGGCATTTCACTTGTTGAAGACTAAACTTCAGACAGAAAGGCCCACAAACAAACAGCAACTGAAAGCTGCTGCAGAAAAGGCCTGGCAGAGCATTAAAAAGGAGGAAACCCAGCATCTGGTGATGTCCATGAGTTCAAGACTTCAGGCTGTCATTGCCAGCAAAGGGTTTTCAACCAAGTATTAGAAATGAACATTTTATTTCCAGTTATTTAATTTGTCCAATTACTTTTGAGCCCCTGAAATGAAGGGATTGTGTTAAAAAAATGCTTTAGTTGCCTCACATTTTTATGCAATCGTTTTGTTCACCCCACTGAATTAAAGCTGAAAGTCTGCACTTCTACTGCATCTGAGTTGTTTCATTTAAAATTCATTGTGGTAATGTACAGAACCAAAATTAGAAAAAAGTTGTCTCTGTCCAAATATTTATGGACCTAACTGTATATACCGTATATGCTCCAATAAACGCCGAGTCTCTTATTGTCGCTGGTCTCTAATAAGCGTTGGGCTTCAGAGGGGACGCGGCCAAATAGTAGCTGGTCTCTAACAGTAGCCGGGTCTTTGATATTTGCCTACTAGTGTACATTGTAAGCGTCTGTATCTTTATAGACGTGTGTAATGCATGTGCATGTCAGCACGTTGCATATATAAGAAATACGGATATACTGGTTTCTAAAACTGCATCATTTTCAAATGAAATGATTCGGGAATCTTTCAAAAATTGTGGCATCACCAATTCTACTGACAGCAGTGAGGATTCATTAATTCATTGCCTCAAAGAAAATCTGCCGTGTTTTGAAGGAAGAGAGAAATTGTCGGCGGCAAGAATTCAAAGCGTCGTGACAAACCTGGAAGAAGAGGAAGACGATTGTGAACTGGACAACAACGAAGCTGTCATTGCGGATTCGGACGACGAATAGCAGCGAAAGGTACAGAAAGACATTGCCATTTATCTTTCACAGTCTTATGCAGCATGTAAAATTCAAATAAAGTAGCTGTTTGTAATATTAGCCAATATTTTTGTGTACCTACCTGTACTGACACGCGCGAAAAAATATTGCGTTCTGAAGGTTTTTGTTAATAATGGCCAATCTCTAATAGCAGCCGGTCTCTATTAAGTGCCGGGAGCCGAGGCTAGTTTTGCAAATAAACGCTGGGGGCCTCTATTGGAGCATATACGGTACATACATACAAACACACACATTTGGAGAGAGACTGTATATAAAATATGCTGTGACTGAAATGTAAGCAAATCCCCTTAAATGAAAGTCTGCAGTGTGCACTTAAATCACATCTGAATTGCTTGATTTGTAATTTTAAACTGTGGGGCAGAAGGGACATCAAGGAGAAGCGCGTCTTTGTCCCAAACATTATGGAGGGCACTGAATTTTTTTCACTGGCCTTTGCTGGTTCATGTACATTCATGATTCCGAGTGTGAGTGAGAATTTTTAGTTTATCTTTTATATACAGTTCATCATGATTGTGGTTTTCTTATGTGTGTGTGCATATTTATATATATATATATATATAACAACTCTAGGGGGCGTGCCAGCCACTCAAACCCAACACAGACAGACTCTGTAGGCACACTTATAAAAACAAAAGATGCTTTTATTTTTCTTCGCCATGTGGGAAACGCCTTCCCCGTTTCCCACAGGCACAACTCAGTCCCACAAAGCACACAATACTCGCAATTCTTCTCTCTCTCTTTACTCCTCCTCTGCAAGCTTCGTCCACCTTCCACCCGACTCTGGCTCCCCGAGTACTGTCCACTGGTCCCATATATAAGGCACCCGGAAGTGCTTCAGGTGCTTGTCACCCTACTTCTGGCAGCGGCGTAAGAACCGCCAAAGCGGGCTCAGAAACAGCTGCAGCACCCCTGGATCCCAACAGGGCTGTATCAGACTCCATCTCCTATGAAGCCCTGCGGGAGTCTGAGGTATGGCTGCCATCTAGTGTTTCAGGGGAGGTAGTGTTCTGTCCACACTGGCTCCCCGGGTCCTTCCATAGCAGAAGTGTCCCGGCCAGGAAGGGCCCTAGCCATCTATGACACTATATACACACACAGTATATATATATACAGTGGTGTGAAAAACTACTTGCCCCCTTCCTGATTTCTTATTCTTTTGCATGTTTGTCACACAAAATGTTTCTGATCATCAAACACATTTAACCATTAGTCAAATATAACACAAGTAAACACAAAATGCAGTTTGTAAATGGTGGTTTTTATTATTTAGGGAGAAAAAAAAATCCAAATCTACATGGCCCTGTGTGAAAAAGTAATTGCCCCCTGAACCTAATAACTGGTTGGGCCACCCTTAGCAGCAATAACTGCAATCAAGCGTTTGCGATAACTTGCAATGAGTCTTTTACAGCACTCTGGAGGAATTTTGGTCCACTCATCTTTGCAAAATTGTTGTAATTTAGCTTTATTTGAGGGTTTTCTAGCATGAACCGCCTTTTTAAGGACATGCCATAGCATCTCAATTGGATTCAGGTCAGGACTTTGACTAGGCCACTCCAAAGTCTTCATTTTGTTTTTCTTCAGCCATTCAGAGGTGGATTTGCTGGTGTGTTTTGGGTCATTGTCCTGTTGCAGCACCCAAGATCGCTTCAGCTTGAGTTGACGAACAGATGGCCGGACATTCTCCTTCAGGATTTTTTGGTAGACAGTAGAATTCATGGTTCCATCTATCACAGCAAGCCTTCCAGGTCCTGAAGCAGCAAAACAACCCCAGACCATCACACTACCACCACCATATTTTACTGTTGGTATGATGTTCTTTTTCTGAAATGCTGTGTTCCTTTTACGCCAGATGTAATGGGACATTTGCCTTCCAAAAAGTTCAACTTTTGACTCATCAGTCCACAAGGTATTTTCCCAAAAGTCTTGGCAATCATTGAGATGTTTCTTAGCAAAATTAAGACGAGCCCTACTGTTCTTTTTGCTTAACAGTGGTTTGCGTCTTGGAAATCTGCCATGCAGGCCGTTTTTGCCCAGTCTCTTTCTTATGGTGGAGTCGTGAACACTGACCTTAATTGAGGCAAGTGAGGCCTGCAGTTCTTTAGACGTTGTCCTGGGGTCTTTTGTGACCTCTCGGATGAGTCGTCACTGCGCTCTTGGGGTAATTTTGGTCGGCCGGCCACTCCTGGGAAGGTTCACCACTGTTCCATGTTTTTGCCATTTGTGGATAATGGCTCTCACTGTGGTTCGCTGGAGTCCCAAAGCTTTAGAAATGGCTTTATAACCTTTACCAGACTGATAGATCTCAATTACTTCTGTTCTCATTTGTTCCTGAATTTCTTTGGATCTTGGCATGATGTCTAGCTTTTGAGGTGCTTTTGGTCTACTTCTCTGTGTCAGGCAGCTCCTATTTAAGTGATTTCTTGATTGAAACAGGTGTGGCAGTAATCAGGCCTGGGGGTGGCTACGGAAATTGAACTCAGGTGTGATACACCACAGTTAGGTTATTTTTTAACAAGGGGGCAATTACTTTTTCACACAGGGCCATGTAGGTTTGGATTTTTTTTCTCCCTAAATAATAAAAACCATCATTTAAAAACTGCATTTTGTGTTTACTTGTGTTATATTTGACTAATGGTTAAATGTGTTTGATGATCAGAAACATTTTGTGTGACAAACATGCAAAAGAATAAGAAATCAGGAAGGGGGCAAATAGTTTTTCACACCACTGCACATACATATAAATATTTTTATTTATTGTTTCTTTTGGCTCACTTTGTGCAGCAGATTGGCTCAGGTTAGGCTGCTTTTAACGTGCTTTATAAAACAAAAAAATGTTGGACTTGACAAATCTTCTGTTTCATATAACAAAGAACAGATCTTGTTGAGTTTGTGCTTCTTCCTTGCTCAGACATAATGCAGACCATGGTACATTTCACTGGCAAGAAGGAATTGCGCACTTAATAACACACAACAAAAACCCCGGGGGGGCCGCAGGTCCTGATGATCACCGTATTCTGTTTGCACAGGAACTCAGCAGCAAAACGCGTCTAATGTTTGTAAAACTCAGTGGCGCTCGCCTGACGCTGCACGCAGTGCCTTCCATGATGTTAGGGACACAGACACATTTTTCCTTTCCTTCCTTTCCACAGTTTAAAAATACAAATTTAATTTTACAATTTTGTTGTTTTTCAAGGAAAGAATGTGTCTTTGTCCCTAACATTATGGAGGGCATACACTCACTGCATTTAAGACTGATTTTACCCGACTGGATTCATTTAACTTGATTATGTCTTAAGTGAAAAGCACATCTTCGGTAGATCTTTAAATCTTCTTATCATTGTGCCATTTTATATAAATACTTTAAAAAGCGGTGTGGCCGGGCTCAGGTTTGCAGGTGCAGCACTCCACTCGGCCGTCATGGGGAGTTCAGTGGCGGGCAGCGAGTTTGATGGTCTTTTGTGTGCAGCCAGCTCAGGTGTTCCCCACTTGGTAGGGGCCAGCAGGTAAATAAGGGGGGCCGAGTAGAGAGCCACTGATGAGAAGCCGGTGGAGTTTGGTGCTGGGGAGTAGAGAGTATTGGGAAACCTTTAAGTGAGACATCTTAGATTCCAGTTTCTGTGTTACATTTTGCCTGAAGAAGGGACCTGAGTTGCCTTGAAAGCTTGCATATTGTAATCTTTCTGTTTTAGCCAATAAAAGGGGGCATTTTGCTTGACTTCTCTCTACATTCAGAATGGCTAACACGATTCAACACCCTGGTACTAAAGAAAAGCAAGAATTAGATTATTTGGGAAAAAAGGTCAAAAGAAGTGCAAAGAAAACAAAGTATTACCAGTAAAAATGTGAAGTTTGAATACGCATGAGAGGTCTGAAAGTCGAAGGTACCCCTTATGAGAAGAATTTAGGAGTCACTGTGGACTCGACACTATCAACTGCCAGACAGTGTTCAGTAGCCATTAAGAAGGCTAACAGAACGTCAGGTTATATAGCGCCCTGATGTGTGGAGTACAAGTCACAGGAGGTTCTTCTCAAGCTTTATAACACACTGGTGAGGCCTCATCTGGAGTACTGGGTGCAGTTTTGGTCTCCAGGCTACAAAAAGGACATAGCAGCACTAGAAAAGGTCCAGAGAAGAGTGACCAGGTTGATTCCAGGGCTACAGGGGATGAGTTATGAGAAAAGACTGGAAAAGCTGAGCCTTTTAGTTAAGCAAAATGAGATTAAGAAAAGACATGATGAAAGTGTTAATTAGTCCAGTGAATCGAGACTGTGACTTTAAAATGAGATCATTGAGAACACGGGGACACAGTTGGAAACTTGTGAAGGGTGAATTTCACACAAACATTAGGATGTTTTTTTTCTTCACACAGAGAACCACAGACACTTGGAATAAGCGACCAAGTAATGTGGTAGACAGTAGGACTGTAAGGACTTTCAAAACTCGACTTGATGTTAATTTAGCAGAATTAAGAGGAGGGGACTGGCGAGCTTTTTCGGGCAGAATGGCCTGTTTTCATCCAGATTGTTCTAATACCAACTGAATAGACAAGGCTAAAAACAACTCTCAAGTTCTAACTCAGTGGTTCTCAACCTGTGGGGCAGGCCCCCCTAGGGGGGTGCGAAGTAACAAAAAGGGGGGCGCGAAGATGTGAAAAAAGGAAAACAAGAATTGAAAATATGAAAAATACATCTATTGAAACCAAAACAAATTAACTTAAACTACATTCTGATACTAGAAAAATAAATACAGAGTTAGATAAATGTCTATAAAAGTTAAGCAGGTATAATAAAATATGCATCTATGATATATCATCAATTAAAAAAGAACAAATTGGTATTAGTGGGCTCCTTTCAAAAAAATGTTAGGTGGGGGGGGCGCGATTAAAACTGTTATGAAAACTCAGGTCGCAAATACTTAAAGGTTGAGAAACGCCGGTCTAACTCAACAAATTATTCAGAATTGTTAACTACAACTCCATGTACTGTTATTAGCAATGGCTCTGCAGACTTCTTTCATAATAATCCACACATTATATACTATTACTGGATCACAAAATGACAGACTATGTGAAGACTACCTTAAACATTTAGGTTAAGGAAAGTTCATTTCTAAAACAAAACTACCTGCCTGCCTCTTATATCCGATTCCTTTGAAGCATCGATTTTTAGATCTTTGCTAAATTAAAATGAATTGTGGAAAATAGTCTATCTAAAATGAAATTAGGAGGTGCTGATTAGCCTAGGAGATATTGTGTATAAAATTTAATTCAGCAGGTAAGGGGGCATGCACTGGTTAAATATAATTCATTTTTATATAGCACTTTCCAATGGAAAACTCTGAACTCTAAGCACATTTATAAATGTAATACAGTGTTATTAAAGTACAAACTACATTGATTAGAAATTCAAATATAATAAAATAAACACACAAAACAGTAAGATGCATAGAGCTTCTCAAGACTTCTGATATTATGAATTATACATTGATATACATATACGTATCTACATATACATTAATACATACATATACATACACACACTATAATTAAACAATATACCTTGCAGTGTATGTCCAACTGTATACAGTTACAGTAGGTCCATAAATATTTGGACTTTAATCTCATTTTGGTTCTGTACATTACCACAATTAATTTTAAATGAAACAACTCAGATGCAGTTGAAGTGCAGACTTTCAGCTTTAATTCAGTGGGGTGAACAAAACGATTGCATAAAAATGTGAGGCAACTAAAGCATTTTTTTAACACAATCCCTTCATTTCAGGGGCTCAAAAGTAATTGGACAAATTAAAGAACTGGAAATAAAATGTTCATTTCTAATACTTGGTTGAAAACCCTTTGCTGGCAATGACAGCCTGAAGTCTTGAACTCATGGACATCACCAGATGCTGGGTTTCCTCCTTTTTAATGCTCTGCCAGGCCTTTTCTGCAGCAGCTTTCAGTTGCTGTTTGTTTGTGGGCCTTTCTGTCTGAAGTTTAGTCTTCAACAAGTGAAATGCATGCTCAACTGGGTTAAGATCAGGTGACTGACTTGGACATTCAAGAATTTTCCACTTCTTTGCTTTAATAAACTCCTGGGTTGCTTTGGCTGTATGTTTTGGGTCATTGTCCATCTGTATCATGAAATGTCACCCAATCAATTTGACTGCATTTAGCTGGATTTCAGCAGATAGTATGTCTCTGAACACCTCAGAATTCATTCTGCTGCTTCTGTCCTGTGTCACATCATCAATAAACACTAGTGTCCCAGTGCCACTGGCAGCCATGCACGCCCAAGCCATCACACTGCCTCCACCGTGTTTTACAGATGATGTGCTATGCTTTGGATAATGAGCTGTTCCACGCCTTCTCCATACTTTTTTCTTGTTATCATTCTGGTAGAGGTTGATCTTGGTTTCATCTGTCCAAAGAATGTTTTTCCAGAACTGTGCTGGCTTTTTTAGATGTTCTTTAGCAAAGTCCAATCTAGCCTTTCTCTTCTTGAGGCTTATGAGTGGCTTGCACCTTGCAGTGCACCCTCTGTATTTACTTTCATGTAGTCTTCTCTTTATGGTAGACTTGGATATCGATACGCCTACCCCCTGGAGAGTGTTGTTCACTTGGTTGGCTGTTGTGAAGGGGTTTCTCTTCACCATGGAAAGGATTCTGCGATCATCCACCACTGTTGTCTTCCGTGGACGTCCAGGTCTTTTTGCGTTGCTGAGTTCACCAGTGTTTGCTTTCTTTCTCAGGATGTACCAAACTGTAGATTTTGCCACTTGTAATATCGTAGCAATTTCTCGGATGGGTTTTTTCTGTTTTCGCAGCTTAAGGATGGCTTCTTTCACCTGCATGGAGAGCTCCTTTGACCGCATGTTGTCTGTTCACAGAAAAAATCTTCCACATGCAAGCACCACACCTCAAATCAACTCCAGGCCTTTTATCTGCTTAATTGATAATGACGTAACGACGGACTTGCCCACACCTGCCCATGAAATAGCCTTTGAGTCAATTGTCCAATTACTTTTGAGCCCCTGAAATGAAGGGATTGTGTTAAAAAAATGCTTTAGTTGCCTCACACTTTTATGCAATCGTTTTGTTCACCCCACTGAATTAAAGCTGAAAGTCTGCACTTCAACTGCATCTGAATTGTTTCATTTAAAATTCATTGTGGTAATGTACAGAACCAAAATTAGAAAAAAGTTGTCTCTGTCCAAATATTTATGGACCTAACTGTATGTGGGACACTTATCTTGCAACACACATACAAAAACACTGCAATGCTGTCAGAAGGAAGGACCCAAGGTCTCTGATATACGCACATACAATTCAACCAGGCTCATGTTTAACTGGCACACGGTCAATAATAAGAGTGCCAGACGGCTGGCTGAATCATGGCTTGCCATTAACAGACACTTGGACTTGAACCCAGCATATGCAGGCTTAAAAAGAATAACATCCAAATAATAAAAAAAAGACTTTAAGACCAACACCTTCCGAACCCCACCTTACTGAACCCTCATTTGTTGTATATTGCCTTTGATTCGTTTAGGTCTAATCATTTTCCTCTGATGATGACACATGGTAGGTTGTCAAAAGCTTTGGAATAAAAAATTATTTTAAGGTACGTGATTCATTTTCTCTTTTTGTGGATTACTAGCTGCAACTATGCAAACCATATTACAGACCTTCACTTCCATATATCTATCTATCTATCTATCTATCTATCTATCTATCTATCTATCTATCTATCTATCTATCTATCTATCTATCTATTTATATATATATATATATAGTAAGATTTCTAAACTCTTTTGGTGTTCTTCCCAACAGGACGACATGCAGAAGGAACATCCCAAAGCGGGGCAACCACAGGCTCCCAGCACTGGAGCAGCTCGCCGCAAAAACAAATCCAAAAAGATTGCAGTCGTGCTCTAAGTGCTTGTCATCGATGGGTGATGCAAGGAACATTATAAATGCGGGGAACAGGATTACTTGACCACTAACCTGGCCACAACCCTGCCAGACTGCTGTGTCTGTATTTAGGAGAGTGGTAGATCACACTACAATAAATAACCGTGCTGTTCCTGTTTCAAGCTGAATAAAGTTAGTTTTGACTCAGCCTCGTGTTTTGGGGTGCAAGACAGGGACTCACACGTCACATATGTATATATAAAATGCTAATGTTTGTTTCACAGACCACAATGTTAAAAGTTAGCAATTCCCTTATGTTCCACATTGGAATAAAATGTAAATAGCTTCAAAATTCACTCCAAAATCAAGTGCTGATCACAAAAGAGGCCATACGATGAGCTTGTTGCTGCACAATAAGACTATAACACTCATTTTGAATTTACACTCAAACAAGCTCAAATACTAGACAAAAAAAAAATCCGATGTAAGCGTCAGTAGGCTTTGCTCCCTAGGAACCAAGTTACCCGAACTATTCTATGACATTTCAGTAATTATTGACCGCTCTGATGCTGATCTTTCTGATCATAAAGTAGGTCATTACGATAGCAATTGATGAGAAGAATTCATAATTAATTACAGAATTATGGTATTTGAGGGTTCTTGAGTGCCTCTTGCTCTTGTACAATTTGGCTCAGAATCTAATCAGCACATTGTCATTTCATAACAGACTTAAGTTTCGAGTTTGGAATTTTTCCATCCAGCCGTTTTAGCTCCAGACCATCCTCAAGAAATTGTGACACACACGCACAGACAAACACACACCCATCATTGAGATATCAATGTTTTTGGTAATCGGGGGACCCTAAAACGACAAGATCCATCGAAAACCAGAGATTAAAATTTTTGACGACTCTAAAGCTTTTCTCCTCCCCCATAGACAATAAATTATGGTGGTGGTGGTGGTGGGTGCAAAGTAAAAATAAGCTAAACTCTTATTAGTGGAATCAATATATAAGAAAATAACTTCCCATCTCAGTGCAATTTGCACAACTTCTTTTTGGACTTCAGATGGACTCAGTAACCTTTTAAAATGTGATGTTTAAGAGAACAAACCTAAGAAATCTGACCAACGAGAGGAAACCATTCAGTCCATCAAGCCTGTTTGTTTAGCTAGAAGCTCAGCTGTCTTAGTGTCTCATCCAGATTTTTCTGAAAGGTTCTCAAGGTTTCTGCTTCAATGTCATGTCTTGGTAGTGTGTTCCAGAATCCCACAACTCTTTGGTTAAAGAAGAGCTGCCTGACTTCCTCTTATAGAAGAGCCTGAGGACACCATGACAAACTATGGAGCACATCTGAATGATGTGATTATTTAAAAAAAAAAGATTTGGAAAACAAGTAAGAGAACCTTTAAAGAGTACCTGGTTGAGACACTGGGACAGTTAGCTATTAGCTAAATGATCTCCACTCATTCGTCAAATTTCTTATGTTCAACTGTAAGGATTATGACAGAAGCTCATAGATTAATAAATTCCAGGAAAGTCTACTTTACACAATCTTAAAAATAAAGGTACCAGTGTGGTTCTTCAGTGCAATGCCACAGAGGGACCATTTTTGGTTCTCAAAAGACCCATCCACATGAATGGTTATTTAGATCCGCAACAGGCTCAATACAGTAAATAACCATGGACAGATGGTAACAGATTTGTAAATATCTATGGCTTATGATTTTGAAAGGTTTTCTTAATTTGCTAGTATCCTGCCACCTGCCATACATGAAAGATTTCATTTTCTTGAGAAGTTTCTCAAAAACACAAAGAACCCATCCCAAAATTAAATGGTGCTTAGTATAGCAATGGCTTCATGAGGAACCACATGACCCATTAAAGAACCAGTATTTTTAAGAGTGTACCTGGGGAAACTGGCCATTTTGTCCAAAGCTACACAAAATGGATTTGCTT